>NW_010210190.1:0-34344 GCF_000695765.1 Mesitornis unicolor
AATATATACATATAAAAAGTATTCCTTCCAAATGTTATTTCCTACTTGAAGCCTTGTTAGATGCCATTGAAACTTCAGTGTAATCTTTGTTTCTTAATTTCCAGCTCTCCCAGAAACAAGAGCACTGCATAAATGGAGTGATTTGGGTAATTTCTTAGGTTATGGTAAAGACTAACGCATTGCACGCTGCTGCTGCTGGACAGAACTGTAAGCAGTAGTTGAGGCCCTGAAACTTCTGGTTATTGGACTTGAATAGAGGGTTGCAGCAATTTGTTTTGTAGTTTATATCCTAGGGGTTGTTGTTGTTAATTATTGTATGTTGTGTGGCTTTAATGCATAGGGACCTTCAGGTCGCTGAAATTATTTTGCAGTTCTAGCAGGAACTCTTCTGAAACAAAAGCTGTATTCTAACACAGACTGGGCAAGCAGTGTTGGAGAAGCAGATACAATCTCTATGCAGAGTAATAAGGAAAAGATACATTAATTCCTAGTATGTGGTGCGATTTATGTGTGTGGGTGGTGAAAGCCAATGAGTTTTTGTTCTATTTTTTTAATGAGCAAATCAGCTAAACAAACTGGAAGAGGGAAGATAAAGTGAGGGGCTGCAGCAACATCTGGCAGACGGTGTGAGTCAGAGATGAAGGAAGCTGCCAGGACTTGGAGAACCAGGGGTACATCTAAGATCAGAATGAAGCAGCACTGCTGAGGCAAACAAATAGAATTCTTAATATAAGTAAATTAACACCTGAATTCTTCAGAATTGATAGCGTGTGTCATGCTTTTCAGGAACTGCTTCCTGTGGGTTTTTGCTAAAAACGTTCCTAAGGTTTTGAGCTTTGCTGCATACTAAAGAGAGAGAACATGAGTTGTAGCATTTTGTGGAAATTGGTCTTGGTAATTTTTAAATTGGTCAAGCCTGATGGGAGGTTTTTGTGGGGAGACCCAAAGACTGCTCAAGAAAGCCTTATAGTACTGGTTTAATGTGCAGTTCTCTCATTGATGTGTATTATTGTTGTTTATTGCTGTTGAGAGGTTGTATAGATGTGTTAAAAAGAGACTGTTCCATCAAAAAATCTGTTAAAATATTACATCCCTGTTTTTATTTCAATCTGAAAGCCTTACATCCACAGAGGTGCATTTGTGCTACTGTACCAGCACTGACTTCATACAGCACATTTCATGGCTTTTCTTGGGTGTTTGTTTGTTTGTTTTTGAGCAAATTTATGGCCCTAAAAGGCCAGGAAACTCTTGAACGCAGACTCCTGCAGCAGCAATACATTACCTGTTTAAAGACACATATTTTAAAGTGGAAATTCCACTGCTAAGAATGTTTTATGGAGTCTTATTCAGGTGAGAGGATTCTTAGTGTTCATTGTTTGAATATTAAACCCTAATTTACATAACAAATATACAATGGAAGCATAGCTATAAATACATAAGGCATTTACCAGGAACTGTTAATGTACACAATGATACTTCAGAAGTAGCTGCTTCTACTGGAATAAAACATCTGTGGTTTTCAGTTTGTGATATGAAGTACTGACATGATAAATTTGTTGATAGATGTGAAAAGAGAGATGAGGATTCTTAAATATTTTAAGGTTACTATAGGATTACAAAAGACTAATTGCTTAAGTGAGGATTTACTGATGTTTAAAAAAACAAAAATCACCAAAATTATGTTTAAGTATGTAGTGCCATATATTAAGACCTCATTTAAATTTCTTTTCTGAATAATCTTGTGCTTTCTGAAACTGTTGATCTTGGGGATGTTTTTGTTTCTTTCTCTTCCATCCCCTCATAGTTTTAAGTCATCCTATTGTGCTTAGCACTTGTAATGTCCACAGGTTAATCTTCTGGTTTGGTTTGGTTTTGTTTTTCTGCAGGGTGCTGTACCCAAAGGTAATGCCACAAAGGAGTTCATCGAGAGTTTACAGCTAAAGCCAGGACAGGTGGTTTACAAGTGCCCAAAGTGTTGTAGCATCAAACCTGACAGAGCACATCACTGCAGGTAAAATCTTTCATCAAGACCTCAAGAATTATCCAGTATGCCTTGATCTAAATTGTTTCTGAAGCCTGAGGGTGGAGTGGTTAAATTGAGAGATTGGCATCCAAATTCCATTGCTAGTAGTGCCAGACACATTCAGATTTCTCTGAGAAAGTCTCAAGCCTTTTCTGACAAGTTTTCATCTATATCAGGCTGGGGCCACTTCTTGCAAAGCAAGAAACACTTAAAATGAATATTTCCTTGACTCCAGACCTGTAGTTGACATTCCATAAATTTTGATGTAAACATGAATTAAAAAGAGACATTATATACCAGAATGCATAGAAATTCATAAAATGTAATGTTTCAAAAGGTTAGTGTCCTTTCTACTTTTGTTGTTACTCATGAACCCATTTGCCTAACTGTAGATTCTATTTAGAAGGGATATTTAAATTACGTTTAGGTAACTGCATATATATTTTTAAGAGTTCCAACTTCCACATTTTCATTGAGTACTGTGACTTTTTGTTCGTTGTGATAGATCAGTATGCTTACTGATCTGTCATGTCCTTTCTTTTTCTGGTAGGATAAACTTCTCTGAAGAAAGTAACTGGTAGTGAGCTTTTTAGTACTAAAGGCAGTGAGCAAAAAAATAACTACTTCCTAAAATCCTCTTCTGCTTTTAAAACAAGTGAATGTCCTTTCCAGTAAGTAGTTAATGAGTTTGCACTGGTGTCCCTTCCTTACCCACTGAAAGACCAATGCACACAGAGAGAGCTCGTATCATGGTTACTGCTGATTCACACAGGACTCTTGTAGGGAGGGGAATATGTGGTACTGAGCTGAACAAACTTGTTCTGCTGTTTGCATTTTTCATATTTATTTTGCAGATGTTTTTCCTTTTTTTTTTTGTTGGTTTATTTTAATCAAAAGCAAGAGTTGGTTATTCAGCAGGGGCAATGTGATCGTGCCTATCACTTATTAATGCGACTGTAAAATCCCCTCTGACACTTCTTCAATTATGAATGAAACTTTGCATCTGAAATGCTGTCTTGCTGATGACTCACAGCATGGGCAAATGAAAAAGATTCTTTGGCTAAACACAAAACCTCGTCTCCATGGTCCTTTTTTCTACACATTAAGAGGACCTTTTTAGACGTTAAGATTTAAGAAACTGATCCACTGAGCACTGTTGAGAGTCTTCAGTCAGTTTTTTTATGGGGTAGTGGGATTTACTGGATTTTCACACATCAAGGTTGTGCATATACATCAGCAGGAGGTACTGCTAGCTTGTGTACCTGAGGGACCAGAGTGCTTTTTGATTCATATGCTATTCTGTGAGTCCCCTATGCCCAGCAAACTACTCCTGCCAGCATTTGGTAACTGGGTGCTTAAGCAGGGCAGGGAGAGTGTCCGAGTATGGACAATCCCTGCTGCCTATAGTTTTCAGCCTTCGTTTCTGTGTTTCCTCTTTCACCAGCTAGTTGCATGTTCTGCCTCTTACCCAGCTGCTTTCGGTATGTATGCATGGAATAAAGCCTCACCTCTCAGTCTGAGCTACCTCCTTCACAGAGGTCTTGTTTGGTTTGGCTGCTTCAGGTTGTCCCTCTGGGAAACCAGGACCTAAGAGCAATTGAAGAGGTTGCTTGGGTGGGTACTCACCTGTTTCAGAGCCCAAGGGAAGTGTGTGCACATCTGCACAGAGTAAATTAGACCACAGAGATCCATCCTCCTGCTTTACACCGCCTGCCCTGCCTTCCCCTCCCCACTTCTCTTTGGTGAAATCAGTAATTGATACTTGTCCTGTGAAGTAAGTCGTTATCTGGCAGTTAATGTTTTTACTGTGTAAGCTGATTTTCAGTCCCCATGCAGTGCGAAAATGAATTCAAGCTGCTTATTCTAGCAAAACGAGGCTTTTCCTGCTGCCTGCTGCACCTGGAGCTACCAGGTAATAGTGTACCAGTGCCTTCCTGAGGAGAGGCAACTCCTGATCTGGTCTCCTGCTGGGAGGCTGGGCCCTGCCTGACCAACCTTTCATTTATGATCAGGGCTATAGCAACTAATTTAATTGTTTTTCAGGCATGGCATATATCCTTGGGGATTACCCCCTCCCACCATGTAAAGTGCGTGCGAGGCTCTTCTGACGGAGAGGTTTTCTATTATTTATTTATACATGCTTATAAGAATGTGTTTATGGTTTTGTTTGAGTTTCCCTTAGGCACTTGGGTGTTGAAGTTTATTGTTTATATTAAGGTCAAAATATTTTCTGTTGCAAGAAGAAAAATAAAATTAGCAGAGCCCTCAATCCTTTCTGTTTTAGTGCTGCCAGAATTGTTCTGGAATGGCTGTTTCTTTTCTGGGCTCCTTGTTTGTTTGTTTTGGGGTTTTGTGTTTTTTCATATTTGATTTCTGTGCTTGTTTGTGCAATGTGGTATCAGGAGACTGCCTTTCGTCTCCTATCATATGAGAAAGTGGCAGAGAAAAAGACTTCCTTTATTATGTGAGTTGAAGCAGTTACTGACAAAGCAAGAGAATGATGTTCAGACAAAGTAATAATCTTTTAATTCTTTGACTTCTAGCCACAATGTGCATGCTGGCAAGAATTTGAATTTTGATTTTATTAATCTGGTTTTGTGAAGTGCTTTAACATCTAATTTTACCTTGAAAATGTATAGTGTGGTGCTTTCTCCCTGACTGATTGCCACAGCTGTTTTATGCTAGTATGTGGCTTACCTTGCTATCAAGAATCTTTTCTAATGCTTTATTTAATCTTCTTTTTTGAAGTTCCTGCTACCAGCTAATGTTAGTAAATAAACCTTAGTCTGTTATTACTAATTTTGAAAAATACCTTTATTCACTACTGTTTTTCATATCTCTCTGATTTTTTGTTTGGTTTTAATCCATGGACATTTTTACAGACCAAAGAGGTTAAAACTAAACTAAATCATCTGCCTGAATGTATTGTTCAAACTGTATTTTGGCAGAACCACTGATGTGAATGTTATGCTAATATGTGTTACTTTACATTGATTTTTTACGATGGTGATTTTGAACAGACATAGGCAAGTGAGCAAACCACAAATAAAAAAGTGGTGACCAGTAAATTTATTTATGTTCAAATACCACCTCTGATTCTTCCCTTTAATTTCTGTGTCCCCAAAACCCTGTGAAATCTTGTATTCCTGGAATGAAGCGTGCTATAAATAAAGACCTGTATTCTTTCAGTGTTTGCAAGAGGTGTATTCGGAAAATGGACCATCACTGCCCCTGGGTCAATAACTGTGTAGGAGAGAATAACCAGAAGTACTTTGTACTGTTTACAGTAAGTATTTTGGGAGTGGTGTTTGAGGTGTAGATCGTGAAGCCGGCTCTGAAGGCTGGCTGGCTTTTTTATTAATTGTTCCAGGAGAACTTTAAAAGGAATCGCTGCAGACTTTTGTTTCGCAAATTAGGGAACACACACAACAAAACAACAGGGAAAAGGCATCACAGGAAGTATTTGGTTTTGTGTTGACAGTTGTTCAGCAGCTATCTTGTAATGTGAGTAGTTCATTGTGGCATTGAGCTTGTTGAGGTGTAGGCCATCCTTTTACCACTGTACTCTGTGACTGGTAGGGTCCCAGGCCATATGTAGGGTTCCTAAACGTTGTAGTTGTGTGGGATCATATAATAAGAGCTATTGCCACATCTTAAGTGAGGAGTGGGAAATCTGCATCCCCTTTGGCAAGAATTAGCTGCCTTTTACTTGCAAGTGGTTTATTTTTGTACTTGAAAACCAAGGAGGTGTTTGACTTTTTGTACTGTATCTGTGGCATCGTGAGTAAGACAACAGGAGTGCAAACTTGAATACTACATACTTATGGAAGGGTTGAAGTCTGCTTCATCAAAGCAAACTGCAAATACCCCGTGGGAGTAGCTTCAACATTACAAGGCTGAGTTTCAGTGATGCTCTGTTTTATTAATAAATCTTTTGAGACGTCTGTAGGTTCGAGGAAGAGTGTTCTCAGATTACCAAGTGAGAAGCGGGGGGATTTTCAGTTCAATGGAAAACTGCTAAACTTACGTTCTATGGCATGGTTGGTAGGATGTGGATTACAGAACAAAACAAATCCCATTTCTTCCCCTTGAGCAAGGAGTTTTTCCAAATGAGGAGTGAGGTAGGTGTTTTAATTGTATCAAAAGAATTTCTGTTTTTGTTAAACTGACATCTACTTTCAAGCAGGCTGTATTAAACACTCAATTAATGTAGTTGAGAGAGAAACAAAGTAAGGGTTGCTGGTTTTCTTCTTGGTTATTCTTTTTGAGACCTGCGGAGGTGAAACAAGGTGATCAATTTGCAAGAAAAAAAAAACCAATACTCTCCTGTCACCTTTTACTGCTTCCACAGAGGTTTCTTGTAACAAAATCTCTCTTGGTTCTGGTATCTGCCGACCTTTGTCAGAGTTTGCACGTTCAGGAGAGTTGTCTTTCTAGCCCTGTCTTGCTAAATTGTAGAGTAAGTGTAGCATATAGTTTAAAGCTTTTTCTCACAAAGCTAAGACCTGATTTAAAACAAAAAGGATTACATACAAATTATTAAAGCCTGAGAGAAACTTTCCATGCCAGTGTCTGCCTCAGGGAAAAGTACTCATTAAAAAAAAATTAAAATCATTTTTCTGAAACTCATGCTGGAAAATAGAGAAAGTGCTTTTTGTGGTTAAAACAAATTAGCTGTTGTTTTTTCTGGGAAATGATAGCGTTCTCAAGAGCAAGGGTGTAAGCTTTGACAATATGATACTACAGAGAGTAGCTGTTCTCTGAAAGTTGTGCTGTACTCTGTGGAGATAAGGACAGTAAGCCATATGGAAGGCTGTGCTGGGGTGCAGGAGGCTGGTTTTTGGCTCCAGCTGGCTCTGAGTTCAACAGTCTCCCTCCTGTGCACTCAGAGCTGTTGGTAAGGCCAGAATGAGTCTGCAGTCTTGGCATTTGCCAGCTTTGGTTTGCTTGTTTAGGGGGAAGTGGGAAAGCTTCGTGGTTTTTGGGGTGGTTTGTAACTTGTTGGGTTTCTTTCTTTAAGTCTTAACACTTTTCCAAACACTTTAAATAAAGCAGATTTAGCGTTTTGGTCTTTAAACTTACCTGATACCTGTATTTACATCCCTTATTTTTCAGATGTATATAGCACTGATTTCTCTGCATGCTCTCATTATGGTGGGATTTCACTTCTTGTATTGCTTTGAAGAAGACTGGACAAGTGAGTAGTAACAAAGTATCTCATTAAAATACTGGATTAACCTGTAAATGAGACATTATAATGTAGTTCGCTTGTAAGGCAAATCCTTTTATGCTGGTTTCAGAAGAATGCTATCAGGGTTCTGCTGTGATATTGCTATTTTTTTAATGATCAATCCTGGAACTTAATTAATTCTTTCTGACATGCTGGGATCTCTGTCCTGAAAAGACATGTTTCAAAGTAAGCCTGGTACTGCCTAGGGAGAAGCTGAGATATAAAGACACTGAGATAGTATGTGTGCAATAAATCTGTTGTTGATGTGAATGCAGCACTAGTTTCCTGAATACCAACACAAGACAAGAAGAATGTGTATGGAGTTATTTTTTAAGAGTAATGTGAGTCATTCTTACAAGACTGCCAGGAAAACATGCTAACTCTGATCCAAAATCCCACCCTCATGAGAACAAAGAATTCCTTTCCACAAAAAAAAGCCTAAAACCAAAAAACACAAAACAAAAAAAACCAAACCAAACAAAGGAACCAGCCAAACAAAAAACCCAGCCCTAACTCTGGAGCAGCCAATGAGTAAATTTTCACAAAGCCAGTTGAGATGCGTTTTTAAAAACACAAATCAATATAGGAAATTCTCTAGGTAATACTGAGTCTAACAGCAAGCTGTCAAAGAATGTGTGTGCTGCTTGTGGACGTTTCCTGGAAGAACATTAACTTCGTTTTTCTTGGAATTTCAGTTGCGACATTCAATCTAATGAGCAGTTTTAGTTTATAATACTGCAGAGGACAGGTACGTTTGCACATATAAACTGTATTTGACAGGGTTATTCTGCAGTTCAAAGCTTTGTAAAACAGCTGCCAGCTGTACTGAGAACATCTGGCATTGCCTACAGTGGCCAGGACCATAGTGGGAGGATTACATAAAAAGATGGTTTCCTTGCCCCCTTTCTCAGAGCTTGTGTCTGTGGGGGAAGCAGTGTCTCACCTGTCCCAGGTTTAGGTGGCAGGACAGAGCAGTTTTGAGAGGTGGATCCAGCTGCCTTGGATTTGAGCTGATTGTGTTAGCCCCCAATTATGGTATATCTGTTAACACCTCATGAGAAAAATAGGGTTTTTTGTTTATGCTCTTTCTTTGATTTCAGAATAATCTGGAGATATTCTGACATTTACAACACTCAACACTATATGATTTTCATCCTATAACATTTTCCTCCTTCTTACTTTCTTCTGCTCCCCTTTTATAGTTACCTTTTTCAGCTCTTGCTTGAGTTTGCACTATAGAATATAAAGCAAAATAAGAATTTGTCTTAATCTGCCATTCTTAAAGTTATGATTTAGAGCAGTTATGAAAGGAAGCGTACTCTGGTTTTTATGTTGATGCTACAAAAATCATTATCCTTGTGTCTTGACCACCAGCTTGAGCTTTCTAATGGGACTTCATCACTGTGGAAAATATGTTAAGATTAAGTTTTAAGAGAGAAGCTACAGGTGAAATGAAGCAGAGTGGAGTCCTAGCCAGTGTGCTGGGAAAACACCTAAGTGGAAAAGAAAGTTGCATTCTTGAAGTGTTGCAGGGTTTGGTGTTTTGTTTTGGTTTTTTTTTCTTGTTTTTTTTTTTCCCCCAAACTTGCAGGAGTGATCATTTCATTGTTGAATATCATCAAGAATGTCAGAGCTTCCCTGCTTTTTGAGAATGGTGATTGTATAATTTATTTTGACAGTTTGAGTATGGAAAACTCGTGCCTTAGCAGATGTTTTGCAGCTGCTGCATTACCTGTTCACTCCCCTTCCAACTCATTGTTTTGTCTTCACAGAATGCAGTTCCTTCTCTCCACCAACTACAGTGATTCTCCTCATCCTCTTGTGTTTTGAGGCTCTCCTGTTTCTCATCTTCACCTCGGTTATGTTTGGGACCCAAGTACACTCCATCTGCACTGATGAAACGGTGGGTGTCTCACACACTTCTCCCTTAACTCTGTCTCTCTCACTGTTTGTATAAACAGTGAAGGGCGACAGGGTTTTGCCTCATTGCGCGGGGAGTTCATGTATGTGTACCCTTTGAGGAATGATGCAGTGTAATAACTGAGCTAGTGCAGTGCTGGGCTGTGCTCTCTGAAGGTTACTGTGAGAGGTGGTGTACACCTATGCATTGGCTGGTGTGCTGTGTTAACAGTAAGGTTAAGGTAAGGTAGTAAGGAAAGGTAGGCATTGGTAACTGGGATTACTCTGTAGAGTCATTTCAGAACCTTTTTCCTTTAGTGAAGTGGTGTTACACTGGTGTTGTCTTAAATCCAGTTGTGTGTTCTTGCAGCTTTTTGTGCTGGAAAAGCAAGATGAGTAGGTGGAAGAGGGATATAAAGGTAGAGAGATACACAAACACACTACTTTTAGCCTAGAAGATTTCCAGTTTTAGCTGCTTGTTAAACAGTTAAAAGTCTCTTGCCAAAGGGAAGAAGAAAAAGGAGTGGAGTAGACTCATGGAAACCTGGTGGGTACAGTCTGCTGCAAAGCCACCAGATCATCCCCAATTCAAAGAATGCATAGTCAATGTTACACAGCAGTGTTGCAGTCCGTTGTATGTCCCTGCACTTGCCCACTTCAGTAAAGATGGAGCCGATGACTCCTGGGGTTGTTCCCACTCTTGTCAGTACTGCCAGCCTTCACCAAGCATGCTCAGATATTGCAGTTAAGTGGAGTGATTGAAGAGAAGTGAAAGTCTTAAAAGTGACAACTGTTTTCTTTCCTGTCTCCTTTAATTTTCTTTCCCCTTCACTTGTTTTCCCATGGCCAGTTGAAGCTAGAAGAGGTATTTTTGCTGCTCTTGGAGAGCTATGACTGGCATTGTAGAGTGTAAGAACCCATTGCTCCCGAGTCTTTTTCGCAGTACTTTATAAATGCTTGGCTTCTGCAGAAGGCTGCTGTTCACACTGTGTGCCACACTGTCTTCAGTGGAAGACTTCAGCTGTTGTTTCTGCTGGGGAGAGCCCCAGGAAGAAGTACAGTGTCATACAGAACAAGATCCTGCTGAGCTTGAGTTTATCAATAAGTGCATAAATTAGCAATGCTGTCTGTGAAATAGTCATCTGCACTCCTCAACCTTTGAAACCTGACAAGAATTTTTAGTGGCTGCTTTCTACAACCAGGCACCCAAATAAGTCTCCTGATTTTTCCCTTTGCCTCAAATTCTGGGATTCTATAGGTGTTGAAAGAACTTATGCCACAATCTAAAATGAAATATGGGCTCCCCCTGTTGGGCTGTGGGGTTTCGTTTTTGTCTTCTGTGTGTGATACTCCTCATTGTTGATTTTGCTAGCCATGAGCTAGCTGTGCATGGCAACCCAACTGCTTCAAGCAGAAGGATATTTCCAGGTGAAATTATTCCTGGTATGGCCTCTTGCAGTGTTTACTTAACATTTTAGAGACAGGGCTGTGTCTTGCCCTTTCTCACCTTCCTCTTCCAATCGCTGGGAGACCTCATTCCCTGTTTTGTGTGCCCTGCCCCACTGGGATGGTTCCTCTCTACCTGAAAGGACCCGGAACCCTAGTATTTTGCTGTTGTCTCTAGAGGTGACATTTATGATCAGCACAACTCTTTGCGGTTGATACATGTTCTGTTCTGCGGAGCTCCCAGAGTGGGTAATTTGAGGCGTACAGATGTATTACAGTGCATGGATCCATAGCACAGGAGAGACTTGTAGGTCAGGAGGCGCTTACCTTGCAAAAGAGATGAAGTTAAAGAACAGAATGACCTGCCTGCTACTGCTACCCGAGGAAGAGTAATGCTCTCCAGGGACTGCATTCGTTTGCTTTACTTCTGTGGCAGCCAGGCATGGCTTTCCTGAAATGGCAAATTCTCTTTGTGGGTTTTAGATCTGATACAGATAATTTAATTTTTTTAATGATTGACCAGTGAATGTTTCAGCTGATAGCTTGATGGCTTGTTTTTGTTCTCCCTCTAACCTTTAACCTTTACTAAACAATGCCAATGATTTCTCTTCCTCCCTGCTGTCAGCCCATGCATGTTTTGGCAATGATTCTAATGAAACATGAAGAGGCACCAGGTAGACTCAGCTACACTGAGCCATGGGCACTTCCTGAACTTGCTTGGTGAATCTGGGAGCATTACAGAGATTATCTTTGGGGTTGTGGGATTTTTTTTTTTGTCTGCAAGCTTATGGTGGTTTCCTCTGAAACTTTTCCATCTGGTTAGCACATAATGTTTTCAGCCATTAAAGCACATATTTTGTGTTTGGTTTAAGGTGGTTGTGGTTTTTTTTTTTTAATTGACATTAGAGGCAATTGGAGGGGGAGGTCCTAAAAGGTTTGATGAAGTATGTAGGCCTGAACAAAATTAAAGTAATTTTATTTTCAATGAATATTTTCTATCCTTAGTATTTTTTAGCATTAAAAAAAATGAGAAGGAAAGGTAGTATAGATGCATTTTTGTTTTCTTACTCCACCCTTTGGATAAGGGGTAATTGAGAGCAGACCTTTCCCCAAATCCAGGGCTACAAAATCTGAGTGTTTGACTGAAAATGTGATATTTCTGTTTTCAGGGAATAGAACAGTTGAAAAAGGAAGAGAGAAGATGGGCTAAAAAAACAAAATGGATGAACATGAAAGCAGTATTTGGCCATCCGTTCTCTATAGCATGGCTTAGCCCATTCGCAACACCAGACCAAGGAAAAGCAGACCCGTACCAGTATGTGGTCTGAGGAATTCTTGACCAGCATTTCCACTAAAATAGAAACATATTACAGCACTACTGTTATAAATTTTCCATGAATGTTTAAAACAAAAAGCAGAACAAACTTTTTTTTATGTCTGTTAAATGGCTGATAATTGCAGAGGGAAAAAAAAGCCCTGTATTCCACAATTTCAGATAATTCTATATCTCTGGCTGAAACTGCTGCTGCTTTTTTTTTCATCATCTTCTTCTTTTTTTGTTGTTTCCTTTTTTTTACTCTTGTTAACGTTACTGGCCTTCGTTTCTCACTGCTTTCTGTATGGCATAACTAATGTGAAGGGGATCCTCTTCCTCTGTTGTGACCCACCTCTTCTGAGTAGCTACTCATGCTGTCTCCTGACTGTGACGAGCTCTGTGGAAGACATTTGAGTGCCAACAGCCCTACACAGACACCTTTGGACCTTCTGAAGGAGCACATTGCTCTTTCGTAAGTGAACTTGACCGGGAAGCAGACATTTCACTTACCAAAAGGTGCAAGACAAGAAGTGACACAGCAAGAAAGTCAGTTGACCTGGTGGTTGCATACAGTTAAAGTACTTAAAACAGATGTTGCCAATGCCAATTCCCACCCCAGCCTCCTTTTTCCTTCCAGCCACAGAACTGATTCCATCTTTCTGGCTTTATTTTTGTCTGTTCCCTCCCTTGTGTGCAGGAAATGGTTGCCCTCTTAGGGTGACTGTGGCAGATTTAGAAGACTCTTTGGATTATTACATGCCTTATACTGCAGAAAAGAAGGAAATCTAATTTTCGAGCGTTTAGAATAGCAGAATCATCTTCTTCGTGTGTGTTTGTCTTGGTAAATGAGTTGTTAGAGCAATGCCTGCTAAACAGTGTTAATGTGGAAAACTGACATGAATGCCCAGAGGCAGACGGATCACTATAAAGACTAATGTTGACGGGATGTGTAGGGGTACCAGGGTGACTGATTCTGTATTCTTAGCATTGTCCTGGTTTAGAGCTTTGTAAATCTCTTCTCATATTTATGCATACACGTGTACGTGTGTGAACACACACACATGCATGTGTAAGTGTTTTAAATTGGAAAATATTGATGGTAAGGAGCATGCATACTGTTATAACTGTGTGGTGATGGAGGTGGGAGGGACAGAAGGCATTCCAGAAACGGGTAGAGCTAAACTCTTCATAACTACAACTTGACTCCTTGTGTTCAGGTAGGAATTTTATTATATTTTTGGATCATGACTCCCATGGGCTCATCAGGTGGTTGCAAACAAAGGAAAAACACAAATCAGCTGTGTCCATGACTTCCGAGGAATCTTTTCTTTCCTTGGTTTAAAATAAAATGGTATTTTTTTGGAAAATGATCTGGTTTAGACTGCTTCAAAGCCATGAGGGAAGGGAGGGGAAATAAAGGAAGGAGAAATTTAATGGATGTTTTGTTTTGGAAGTAATGTGAATGCTGCATCTTTTCAATCTGTCAATGCTTCCATATGGAAAACAAATGCAATAAAACTTTTCCAAAAACTTGTTTGTTGTTCTTATTTTCTTTCTTCACTTTAAACACTGGGGAAAATCTGTAGTGGTTTTCTGAACTTTCACTTCTGTACACAAGCAGGCAGAAGCATATGAAGGTTAATTAACTGAGTGTCCAACTTCTGAGTTTAAAAACGAGTTAATCAGTAATACACTGATCTGTTAATCGGGGGTTTTATTTCCCCACTTGGGAGAGGCTGTCAGTAACTGCTCCGCTGTGTAAGTGGGCTGTTTCTGCAGCCCTCCTTGCTCAGGGTTAGACCAGCGGGAGGATGTTGTGATCTTTGCTGCAGGACGGCACAGAGGAGCCACAGGCTGCACTTCTGCCTCGGGGGGGAAGATGCTGTGAAGCAAAGGTGGCCTTTGCATGCACGTTTCCTTAATGAAGAGTTGTTAGGAAAACTTTTAGGTTTTGTTTTTATAGTGGTGATGCTGATAGTGGAAAGCTATTATACATAAATATGTAGCTCTGATTTTTATATGCAACGGTGTTTTTCAGAGAATGCTTCCAGCTTAATAGTTAAGGGCTGGATCTTTGGCCAGGATCAGCTCAGCCACTGAGGCACGTGCAGGTGGTAACTCGAACTCATAGAGAATCTGGCCCTAAAACTGTCTTGATGCAAAATCAAATGTATTGAGGGAAGAGGCTTTAGTCACCTGGGCAATTAACAAATGCATCTTACTGTGCAGTTCATTGCTTTAGAAACGGTTTTGATTATAAATTCCACTGGTGCATGTTCCAGTTTAGTATTATTTTGATTACCTTTATTCACTGTGCATTTTGGAGGAAAATTGGTTACGTTGTTATGGCATTTCGACCGTTGTGAAAAGAGTCTGTAATGAGTTTTTACTGTTTCAAGCAAATGCAAATTGTTAAACAGTGTTATAGAATACTGATATTTGTAGTTAAATTGGTTTTGTTTAAAATGAGACATCATCACAGCTTGCAGAAATGCCCATTGGTATCTTTTGTGTGTGTCTTGGTAACCAGGGGTCCTCTGTTTTACTTGCACTGTACAATTTGGTGGTGCTATATGATGCAGTTTAAATGATGCTAAATGTAGGTCAGCGTTCATATGAGAAAGGCAAAGCTAGAGAAAGGATTTTCTCAAACAAGACTACCTGATTTCAGGGTCTGGTTCTATTTTAGTGTGGCTGAGAGAAATTGAAGGACAAACTTGATCACGGATGGGATACTTCTTTTTTGAAAAGCTTTTACTGAAATGAAAGTGACTACTATTTTATATTTCTCTATGTTTGTATGTATGCTTTTCTCAGTGTTTAGACAAAATTAATGTAATTTGGAATAGTGACAGGTGATGCTTTTTGAGCACTTTTTTTTAAAGTGAAATAGCTGCATGGTGGGAAAGAGAAACAGTTGTTGGTTTAATTTGAAATACAACATTCTCACTTTCTAAAATAATGGTGAGAGATTTGGGGTAAATATAGTGAAGTTTCATTAAACAGTAATGAAACGTCTTCAACAGTTGTGCATTCCTTCCTTCCCCCTTAATTTTTATTAGGGCAAACCCTCCCATCCTACTGACCATGGGGCAGGCAGCCAAAAGTAGGCCAGGATGGAGTTTTTAGAACTTCTGCTGATTTTTCAATACGTGCCCTGAAGGGATTAGTGGGGTCGGGCTGGGAGAGAGAAAGTGTGCCCCTGCCTGCTCCGATTAACTGCTCCCTAATCCGATGTTAGTGCAACCTCAGCCTGACCTTGCTCACCGCCTTGCTTAGCAAGTACTGCTCTGAGCAGGTGAACGATGCCTTTTTTGGGGAGGGAAGAGAAGGGTTGCTCCCAGAACCGTTCAAGATCCTTATTCCTGATTTAGATGGCAGCGTGGATCAAACCGGATTAACACACGTGACGGAGGGGAGGGTTAAAGCTTGTGCTGCCAGGGAAGGGTTTAAATGCTTGGTGTCTGTTTCTCCTCCTGCCTGTACTACTTGCTTTCCTTCTCTCCAGATACTCGTGCAGTAAACGCAACCGCGGTGGTGGTTTTTTACTACCATGTTAGAAAGCCCTGCAGTTTGCTCAGAAGCAGCTGACAACCAAAGGCCTTCGTCTGCTCTAAGCCACAGAAGTGTCTGCCTCCTGCCTGCATGGCCACAGGGCGCTGGAACCGGGGCATCCCAGAGGAAAGGCACATGGAAGTGCTAAAACACTTTGCCAAGGCTCTGCTCTGCCGTCCGTGAGTGCAGCACTGAGTGTCTCATCCCAAGGTGATGCAAGGGATTTTCCCTGGAACAGTCAAAACTGTGCATTTGCAAGCTTGGGAGCAGCGCGAAGGGACACACGCCTGTGCTTAGCATTGCAAGGTGCTTCCGGGCTGGAGTTTGTCCTGAAATTTCAACCCTGAGGACCTCAGCATGGGTATTGCGTCGTTTTTTCCTGCACCTTAGCTGCTGGGTATCTCCTAAGTCAGCACGAGAAATACGGAGCATGAATGAAGCTCACAGAAGCTTTGCATGTAATTCTTTGGTTTTACAGTGTGTTTTCTTGTGGGTCTGCTTGTCCTGACTCAATGTTACTGCAAAACCAAGCTTCTCCTGCAGTAAAATGTCGTGTTACGTATAAGGCTTTACTGCGAGTGCAGCTGTGGTCCTGCTGAGCTGTTGTGAATGTTCATTTCCCCTTTTGCCCCCAAAAAAATTCTGAAATGTTTTGTGGGTCATTAGGGAAAATCTGCAGAATTAGAACGTGACAAGTTTATTTTTCATCCAGCTCTTCCAAAACGGCCCCTTTAAATGGTTTTAACCTAATTTGCTAATTTTTCCTTTCCTTGAGTGTCTCAAAACTTGGATCCAGTATTCTTGCATCTCTTAAAAACAGAGTTTCTTGTGGTCACTTGTGTATCTGCATGAGCTCATCATACGCAGCTGTAGATATGACTCCTCTCCTACACCGTACAGAAGATGGGCATAAAAAATTGCACCCTATTTCACATAGTGTAGCCTTTAAAAAAATCCCATGCATTTTCTTAGTTCCTTATTTCTACATGGAGAAGAATACCAGAAAAAAAAAAGTCACTGCCCAAAGTTGATGGATCTGTTATTTAAATACAATCAAAATCTTTGCTTTACTAAGAAGTGATGTTCTTGGAGGGACAGCGAGTCAGAATAGCGACTGGCCAAGGCTTTGGTCCAGCTTTGAGACCTCTTCCACCTGTACAGGTTTCCTCATGTCCCAGCACGTATCTGGCTTGCGTTGTGATTTGTCTTTGATGATTTGTTAAAGGAAAGTTGTGTTTTTAAATGCTTCTTCTTAATTAGCACCAAATGGACTTGTTCTTATGTCAGCTTCTAGCATCTAGCCTAGATACGACTGTGGTAAATTTCTGATCACTGGAAAAAGTTGCAGTATTTTGCCTGTATCTGAACTACTGTAAAAATGCCCAAATAAGGTGAAATTTTAAATTTTAATTGTATTTTGTTACTCCTTGGAGGGATTCAAAAAGCATCAGGGGAAGAGATGCACATTTCCAAAAGGGATGGCTTTTTAGGAGCTATCTCTTTACCATAAAAATCAATAGCATCTGGTACGGAAATAAGTCACCGAGACGCAGATTGTCCTTGTGTTTGGTCTTGCTTTAGGGTTTTATAGTTAAACTTGGGGATGAAACTCTTAAGTCTGTCATCATTGCTAACTGAAACCTGAACAACAACCCGGCTGCAGATGGGCAGTTTTGCACATGCTACAGCAGTTGC
The DNA here is from genome assembly GCF_000695765.1 of Mesitornis unicolor. Lineage (NCBI taxonomy): Eukaryota > Metazoa > Chordata > Aves > Mesitornithiformes > Mesitornithidae > Mesitornis > Mesitornis unicolor. The sequence continues at coordinate 17,164 of NW_010210190.1, forward strand.
TGCACAGATACCTGCTATAAACGTGAGATGACCCAAAACTCTTCTCTTCTTGCAGGGTATTGAGCGCCTTAAAAATCAGAAGCCAACCTGGGAGAAGATGAGCGGCTGGGAAGGGATGAAGCTGGCATTTGGTGGCTCCTTCTCCTTGGGTTGGTTCAATCCCTTTTCGGACCTGAGCTGCGAGAGCCCAGCGCCGGCCGAAGCGGTGTCAGCGGCTCCTGCGTCTGCAATAATGACCCAAGAAGAAATTGAGCAGTTTCTTGCTCAAGAAGTTGCCGTCCAAGCCTCACATGAATAAGCAAGGCATCCTCCAAGGTGTCGAGAGCAGCTTTCAGTTGTTTGTTTTAATAACTGCTTGTGCTGGAGATTGAAGGGATTGGTTTTTAACAGACTTTTGGTACATTAAAAAATTCAGGAGCATTTATCCAGAAGCCAAGTACAGCAGTAGCAGAAGCAATGCAAATCTCCAGAGAAAGCTTTGTGGCTGATGAGATTCATAAGCTCATTTCAGACCTGCGTCAGCTGCTTTACTGAGCTTTTCCTACTTGGTCTTTAAGGAAAGTTTATAGTTGTTGGGTGGATTGGTCCTAAGGAGTCTGCTTAAGCTTTTGTTCTTACAGCCTTTTGGAGGGCTAACCGATAAGCTCTGTGTGATGGCTGGATTAGCCCAGCTCTAAAGGCTTTCTTAAAAACGCATCCTTTTTAGCTCATCCCATGGATGCTGCCTCTGGATTTATGAAAGCCAAGAGCCGGCAAGCACTGGCCAGGCTGTTGAGCCGCTGTGGCCAGGAGCGTTCGCCTAGGGCCTGTGATTTGTTAGCATGTGGACATGTGAAACAGGAGCTGCATGGCCAAATTCTGTGGCCCAGAAAGCAGCAGCTGCTCTAGGCCAGGCACCGGGGCTGTTTCTGCAGTCAAAAAAGAGAGGGAGGCATGAGCACCCTGATGATGCGGGTACCAGCTCCATCACTTGACTTCTCTAATTTAGATGTCTCTTTTTTCTTTTTTTTCCTTGGTATCCAGAGTAAGTTGAGAATGAATGTTGCCTCTTAATCTTACTGATGTTTAACATTGTCCTGTTAATACTTGCCTTTATGCAGGGTTTCCTTGCACCAATTTTGCAGCCAGCCCCTGGTGAAGGTTGGTGAGCACGTAGCAGGAAGGTGCATCGCTCAAGGGAGGCGTCACTGCAGGTGGCAGTAATTGCAGTAAAGCCATGCAGAGGTGGTGCTAACCACTGCGTTCAAACACACTACAGACACTTGACATGCTCCAGACATCAATGTAGTTTTTCTTGTCATCTCCCTTAGTTTAATTGTCCATAAAATTTGAAAGGTATTAGGGAGATGTGCTCCTGGTTTTCCCTCACGGGACATGCTTGACTTAATCTCCTCCTCCCCTGTAACATGGACCAAAGACAACTGTTTTCTCTCGAAAGTAAGAGAAAGGCATTTTAGGGATGAAAATGTCGTATTGTGAAAGACCTAGATGAAGTTTTTAATATTTATAAAAGCAATACCAAATGGAATTTGTGCAAAATTATTTTTTCCCAAAGAAACCCCCCATCTTAATATGTATTAACGGTGCGATGTTCAGGGCTACTGTGGAGGGATGAGACTCTCTCCTGGACTTGTCCTCTGCCACAGCAGTCTCTTTTTTTTGGCAAAGGAGCTGGCAATAAATGGAGTGCTGTGACTGTTCAGAGCACAGCTTGGCTAAAACCCAGGGGGTATTTCCGAAAAGTCATCCCATCCCCTGTCCCCTCGTGATGTCTCCTCTTTGTCACTGAAAACTAGATTTAGAAAAAGTCATTAGGAACTGTCTATTTGTAAAATGTAAAATAGGTAAAGGGAAACACCCTGTATCTGGGGGGAATTGAGGTGTCCTCTCGTGTCATTTAGACATGAGGTCTTAAATGTCTTTGTCTTGTGCAGCAGTGTGATAGTGAGGGAAAAAGCTCTCCTGATCCTGCATCTACGTTCCTCTCTGTCAGCAACCCGTGGGAAAGGGACATACGCAGATCTGTAAGGGATTTCCTATAGAGAGCAATAGGGATGCTGAAGGAGGAAAAGTAGCTCAGAAAAGCATGCTTTCACCAGAACAGCCATCTCTCCTCTTCCAACAGTGCAGCTACAGCCCAAGTGAGGGATGGAGACACGTCCGTGTGCCCTATGCAGAGCGGTGGCAGCCAGCCCAGCCCCAGCTCTGATGTCCCCTAACACCTGATAGGGTGAATTTCTATGTCCAGCACATTGGTTATTCTGATGTCTCTTGGCTGTCTATCTCCCTTGTCCACCTCTTCTTCCTTCCTCGCAAAGTCCCAGTACCCCTCTGTGTATGTCCTCTCTCAATATCGTGTGGCAACAGTCAGAAATTGCAAAAGATCTTCACAAATTGGAAAGATCTGTTTTATCCCCAGCTTTGGCGTAAACCTCCTTCTTTAATTACTACCTGGTAGCTTGAGACCAAATGTGATTTTCATGACATTGAAACCAAACATGCCATTTCCCTTCCCTTCCCTCTATGCACTCCTTGCCCTTTGTTAAATGGTGCCTTCATCTTCAGGCCGTGCTGCCGGGGTCCTTGAGAGTGCTTGGTGTGCTGCAGTCTGCTGGAGATCTCGTCACTGCTCTGGCACGAGGTGTCAGTGTGTGATGGACAGGGTCGTGCCAGATGTGGAAAGTGTTCTTGTATTTCTTACCAGTGTCTTCTACAGCAGGTTTTTCTATGCAATTAAAGAACTTACATAACTTGAAAACAGATATATTTTGCTGTTTGTAGCTCCTTTTTATGCCTCTGGTCGCTATTGTACTTATTAAAGAACTAATTTTTCCATCTGCCAAGGACTGCCTGCTCCTCTCTTCCCCATAGTCACTGTGCTAGGGGCTGGGGGAGCCTGACCGCCTTTTGTGGCTCAGCCGCCACTTAGGCACTCCTCAAATCTTTGAAACACAAGGGAATGGTCAAACCCTTCTTTCTCCTTTATTTTTTTTCCTCCTGCCTTTTTATGGCCTGGCACATAACTGGGTGGAGTTGCCATTTCTTTATTCCACTCTATGGACCTAATGCTTGAGCATTTGCCTTTTTAAATAAACAAATAAATAAACCCCTGCACTACCGTGTGGCTCAATTTCCTCTTTCCTCATGGAAATGCTGGAAACCCCAGCATCTGGATGCTGTGGAGTGGAGCCATTCCCTGCCACCTCTGGGCTCAGGAGGTGCTGGGATGTGCAGCTTGGTGGCAGGGCTGGGTGGGCTCGGTGGGCACCGATAACAGTGCTGGAGATGGTATTTCTTCCAAAAAAAACCCAAAAGAAATTGAGTGGGAAGGAAGAGGTATGAAAAATGGTGTTTGAGGAGACTGAGTCAGGATTTGCTCTTTTTGTTGTCTAAAGCCAAAAAAGGTGCATGCAAAACATCTCCCAGGCTCACACCCACCACCGGCCAAAGCCAGGACCCTTATGAGCTCCGATCCCCAGTCTGGGATGGGAATGTCCCGCTGAGGGCTTGGAGCCATGCCAACCTGGCAGCATCATAAGACCTAATCACACAGTTGATGTTAACAACCTTTATTGAATCACAGTTAACTGCAATCAACGCAACTGTGCCTTTTAAGTCAGTTTAATTCCCTTAGCTTAATGGGATTTTCACTCTTTACTTTGAGACTACCACCCAGCAATCAAGGAGGCAAGAAGTGTCCGCAACATGCAGCTGTGCTACGTGTTTAGCGAGGCCTCCATTTACACCCCGCCGAGGCACTGATCCTACTCGGTGATGGTGATGGTCTTCTCCACAGAGATCCCTTTGATCTGGGTCGAGGTCAGCTTGGCTACTATTTTCTTCTCTCCTAGTCTCGTTGGAGTGCAGACTACTTCAGACTTAATGATCTTACCAGGTTTTATGTCCCTAATGAGGAAGAAAATAACAAATAGTGCCAGCATGAGTTATGGTTCTTATTTGCTGTTTCTGAATAATTTTGCTTAAAGAAATAGTGGCTGTGTGTGTGTAGGCTGAGTGTTTCCTTTCTCTGATGCTCAACATGCAGCAAGCAGGGCTTGGCACAGTGGTGTTGGCTGGTGGTCCTGGTGCTCCCTGGGAACCCTCCCAGACCATCCCGTGATGATGAAACACTAAATTTGGCTCTGAAGGAAGCAGCAGGATGGCCCTGCCAATGCCCAAATGCCCTGAGCAAGCCAACCTCTGCATAAGTCTTTCAGCTGCTGCGACTGAGCCTAAATTTGGTGCAGTCTCGAACATGGCTTTCCAAGGGTCACATTGCTACAAATCCCTCAACTGCTTCTTCAAGGGAAATGAGGGGGGAAAAAAGAAACAAAGCAGAATCCTCGTTTCTCACTGGTCTGGTTGCCTTACCCTTCATCAAACGTTGCCATCTTAAATATGCCCAAGCCCTCCACCAGCAGCTTGCAGTTGTCCAGGGACATGTTCAGCCTGTTCTTGAAGATGAAGGCACAGGTGAACTCCTCGTTCAGTTTGGCTGTTTCTGGCATCTGGCAGAGGAGGAAAGAGAGAAACAAACCCAAATGTTGGGGGTCAGAGAGGTAATAAAGATGTCAGAGCTGCTGACAGCTTGCTCTTCACCACCAGCATGGTGATGGACACTCTCCCGTAGCCTTTCCACCCTCCCATGTCACTGTGTGCTTTGCCCTGCTGTTTTTCCCTGCTATTTTTCTTCTCTCTGGTTTCTCAACATGTTTTTCCACCAGGAGGTAGATCTGTGTTTTGAAGATAGGCCTTGTACAAAGGGTCCTCTCCATCCCCTTTACTCCAGGAGCCCCTGCCTGCCTGCTTTAGATAGGGCAATAAAAATCTACATTTCATGGCTTTCATCCTTCAAATAAAGGTTGAGCAGCCAAATAAAATACCAAGGACTGAACACCCCAGGAGGCAGCTCTTTGGAGATGTCCCCAGGAATGCTAACACCACCAAAGTGCTGCAGGGAGCAGGGCTTTAACCCTGGTCCCCAAGAGCTGGGCTGGCAGCTGCCTCACCTGGACAGTGATTGGGGGGTACTCAAAGCTCATCGTCGCCTCCTTGGTGAGTTTGTCATCAGTCCCCTCGACCTCGGCAATGGCAGTGACATGGATGTGCACTTCATCTTCCACCGAGGCCAGTGTCTTCATGTATTCGTCGGCTGGGATTTTCAGGGCGACCTGTTTCTCTGTGGGAGAGAAAGACACAACTCAGTGCTTTATCATATACCCGCAAACTGGGTGGCAAATTTGGCTCTGGTGACTGATGCCTGAGAGCACAGGATGAGGTATATTTGCTGAGACCATCCTGTTTTTGGGTAGACTTGATGTCCCTGGAGGAGGAAGCCCCAGCTTGCTGAATGGTACCCAGCACACGCAGCCCACATGGAAGAGTGGCTGAGCTCACACCATTTCTCTCCCTTGGACTCACATCCAGCATTTCAGCAGGTCTTGTCCCCAGCTGCCCCGGTGCTCAGGAGGAGGCAGAGGAGCCTCCTTAAAGGTTGAGTACATTTAAGCCCGTGTCCCCTGGGGCTTCTCTGTGGCACCACTTTGCTATAAAATTAGCTGCTTTCCTTTCACTTCAGATTTTATCTTTAATTGCCTGGACAAGCTTCCAGTGGCTTGGAAAAGCCCCAGAGTCAGCAGTGCTGGAGCCTGAATCTTGCTTTAGTCGCAAGGTTTCCTGGCTTCTGGGAGTAAAAAAAAAATCCTGTCTTTATCTCTAAATGTATGTATCTTCTCTTGCGTCCTACCCTGCTGCATTTTGACAGCCACAGTATACATGTGACAACACCTAGCAATCACCAGCAGCAAAGATTTTTTTTGCAAGAGTGACTCAAGCTTGGAATGAGCAAGTGCTGTTAATTATTCATCACTTGTTAGTCTCTCGTTTAGCAAATTTCAGTCACATTGCTGAGGATCACAAATGCAACCCAGGTTGCTCAAAGACACACAATGAACAGTCAACAGCTCCGGGGATCAGCCAGGTAGGCAGCCACGATGTTGAAATTTGCTTGGGTGAAGAATTCAGAACATAACACTCACCCACATCACCACCAGCTGATCAACATTAGTGGTAAGCATAAGAAAAAAATAAAATCACGAAATGGTTTGTGTTGGACATGACTGGATCATCCAGTCCAACCCCCTCTGCCATGGGCAGGGACACCTCCTACCACACTAGGCTGCTCAAAGCCCCATCCAATCTGGCCTTGAACACTTCCAGGGAGGGGAAGGAAATTTTCCAGCCATTTAAATCCCGTGAGGGATCTGACCCATATGAATGGGAGAGAGATGCTTCACCACACCTTGCTCGCACAGTGAAAACGTCTGTCTGCCCACACCAGTGTATTTCTAACCATCTTGTTGAATCTGCAGCAGGGACAGGGCCTTCATGTTTTAGTTCCTGCTACGGTGGGATCCCAGTCTATAAGCGAGACTCCTAGATGCAGTAACAAGAAAGGTGGGTAGCAGGCAGACAATTTCTGCTCTTCATGCCATACAGAGCCATGCACTGACCTATAGCGGAGCTACTATGAACCAGCAGGAGTGAAACCCCAGACTGCCCGCAGAACACAGCAAGCTTTCTGTGCCTACCAGATATGCCTTCAAGCTTGATGGTCTCCTTGATATATCCAAGGCTGGCCTCAACTTTCCCAGTATAGGACTGCAGCTGGCAGGAGCCAACAAGACTGATGGTCCAGTATCCAGAAGTAGAGGTCTTCACTGTGATGGCCAATTCAAGGGGATTGCCAGGATACAAAGGTTCTTTATTGGTTATCTCAAGCTGAATCCCAGACTGGGAGACTGTATCATGTGGGACTGCAGGCTTGGAGATCATGTTCTCCATGGGCAGAATCGAAGCAAAACGTGCACGAGGTACTAATCCCGAAGGGCGTAAGAAGGAGTAAGCTCTCTGCATAGCTTTCCTTTCCTCTTCAGAGCCTGGATGAAGAAAAAAGATGGGTCATAGCTGTATCATCTCAGTCTCCTCACCCAGAGCCATGTTGCCTTTATTTATCCTTCTGCTGCTGAGCAGAGAGGATGTCAGGGCACCTCTAGCCTCTGCTCAGGAGATCCTCTTGGTTTATGCTACCACCAGATCTAACTGTAGGATTTTGGACTGGAAGAATTTCCCAAATGAGACTTTTAAGAGAATGGATGGTCTTAAATTTTTCAGCTGAAGATTTTCCCACTCGTCACTGGGAAGGGTTTGACAGTCTAGCACAACATGGCTGGATCTGAGAACTGTGGGGAGGGAATGCAGGTGTTTTTTTGTTTCCAATATGGTCTGAGGAATGGAAAGAAGAAAAGAAGAGATGAAGCAACGGCAAATCCAACCACTAGGTTGGTCACTCAGCCTATTTCTTTCACTGCCTGCAACCTTGCTCGAACTGTCCCTAAAGAGCAGCCTATAGGTGTCACTGTGGGCATGAAGATGCCCAGGAGCAGTGTTGTCACCCCTAGGTCTCCAGGCCTTACATGGTCTTTGCCACTGCAGCTATCCCTGCAGTTTTCTCCTGGAGGAAACACACATTGTGGGGTGAGCTACATGGCCGGGGTCTCCTCTTTTGCACTACTTTACGGGAGGGGGCAGTCACCTTCAGGGAACTTGTACTGCGAGGTGATGTCTTCCCGCTTGTTCTCTCCCACAGCTTTTGTGCTTATGTTCACGCCAACGCCTTCGGTCTCCGTGCTGATCCTGATGTACTTATCCTTGCCGTTCACCTTCTTGACGAGCCAGTAGACTTTGTCAGCGTTCACTTCCGCATACACAAACTTGCTGTCATAGGGCAGGTACACATCCCCTTCTCGGATACCCTTCAGTGGGCATGGACCACACTGGAAAATACCTGGAAAGAACATTCAACATCATTTGCTTTTCCAGACATAAGCAGAGCCTCCAATTTTTTTTCCACCCTCAGCCTCTCCCCAAGCAGGAACCTGTGGCCATGGTAGTTGACTACTAGTAGTAAATATTCCTCTAACTCAATGAACTCCAGTAGCCCTCATTTATCCCATAGCTGTTTGGGGTTTTTTTATAGATGAGCAGGGTCCAGTTAGAGCTTTTGTGTTTCCCCTCACTTAAATAATTTTAAGATTTGAAATTCATGGCTTGGTGATGGAGACAGCTGAGTCCAGCCACCTGTGTTTGATCTCCTGGCAATACCCTGCTTTCTGCACAGCCTTGAGGATAAATGTTCTCTTTTCTGCCCCTAAATTCCCTGCATCTGTGCAGACACTTCTCTCATTTAACCAATGAGTGGACTCAGAACTTCCTCAGAGAAGCTCCACAGAAAGCATCTTTACTGGGGAAAGCTGTGGCACCTCTCAGGACAGACTGCTTTGAGTCTTCAACTTTGCCAAAGAAATCAGAGGATGGTGGAAAGAGAAATTAACTCTGATTTCCAGCTGTGTGCTCTAACCTCTGAAATGGCATTCATGTCCCCACAGTGTCCTAGTATGTTGGGTTTTTGCCTGCTGAGAAATGCCATTCCTCCCGTCCGAGGCTGAGATGGCAGGAGTGAGACCTCTGGCATTAGGATGTCACTGCCCAAGTGCATAAAGATGTGCTTTGCCCTCTGGGGACCATGATTTTCATACAAAATGTCTCTGGCTCCCTTGGGAGTTGCAGAACGGCCTTTCCAGACAAATCCTACCTTGGCTTTGCTCCTGAGGGGTTGAATCGATTGCTTGCCAGCCATCAAACCCTTCCGGCAGGTCCTTCCGCTTCATCCAGACATCATTCCACACATGGAAGTTCCTGTGTGCATTTGGGTTGGAAAGAAAAGGAGTGAGCTGTTACAGCCAGAGGAGTCACGATTGCCTTTCTTAATCCTTAAGTAAGGGCAGGTTTAATGGGGATTTGCATGTAACCCTGTGAAACCTCAGGCTTTCTCTCTCTCCTCCAAGCAAACCCAAAGCAGTAGGGAAATTCTCAAAGGAAAGGCTCCTGGGTTGGGGAATGCAGGGGATAGGGAGCGTTAGCCCCCTTTGGCAGTACCAGATGGAGTCGAGGGACAGCCGGTCCAGCTTATCTCCGTATTCGTTCATGTAAATGTCAACTCTCAGGTTCTCCTCTGTATCGTGCGCCGAGTTGAAGTTACTGACGCAGCGGGATGGGACCCCCAGGCAGCGCATGACTGTGGCACAGGCAGACAAAACACACAGTCAGATAATCACCCGGGTTGCTGGGTGCCTCTGGGGATCATCTAGTCTGATTCCTCTGTCCACACAAGGCACTCTAGAGCAGGTGCCCAAGGCTGTGCCCAGATGGCTTTTGAATATCCCCAAGGATGGATCCACCACCACCTCTCTGGGCAACCTGTGCCAGTGCTCAGTCACCCTCACAGTGAAAAAAGCTTTTTTCCCACTTTCAGGCAGAACCTCCCTGTGCTTCAGGTTGTGTCCATCACCTCTGGTCCTGTCACTGGGCACCATTGAGAAGAGCTTGGCTTTGTTTGCTCCAGTCCCTCCCATTGGGTGCATATACACATGGATAAGACTCCCTCAGCTGTCTACTTCTCCAGGCTGAGCAGTCCCAGCTCCCTCAGCCTCTCCTTACAGGACAGATCCTGCCACCTCCAGTGCTCAAAGGCACGACAATTTGGCTTACTGGTGCAGCAATCGGGATATCAGAGCAGGGAGACTGTTCACTGTTTACCTGTAGTGAGGACTCCTGCGAAGACCCAGCATTGACCGTAACAGACTGGCTTCTTTGTTTTGTAATACTGCTGCAAAATCGAGACACTCCCGATCCAATCCATAGGGGAGGTCCCGTTGCTGTAATTCCCTGACCAGTTCCCCAGCAGGACACCGCTGTCATCGTTGGCATTGACCTGTGGTCACGCACACATGCAAAGGAGAAAAACATGAGGAGGTGACTGAATGAGGCTTAAACCCCAGGGTCTCTGCCCACCCTGTGTCTCCCCAGATGCTCCACAGCCCTGTGGCACCCAGTGAGGCTGCTGGTGTGGGTTGGGGGCTCCCATGGGTGGAAAACCTTCCCTTGAATATCTAAAGGGAAGTGACACCACTTCCTGGGACAGCCATAAGACACACTGAATCTTGTATCCTAATCCCCAGAAAGGTCCCACCACAGCCGTGCCTGTGCTGGCTCTGCCAATGCAGCTGCCGGGGAAGGAAGGACAACCACCAGGGAAGCTGCAAGCTTTGGAGATGGGGAGATGCTATGTTTTGCTCGCCTCTTCCCTCCACCCAAAATTCTTCTAGCTATTTCCTTGCAGTTTCCCAAAGGAACCCATTTCAGGTGCATCCTGAAATGCTGTTCAAGGCCCTAGGGAAGGCAGAGCAAGTAGAAGGAAGGGGGAAAGCTGGAGGGGCAAAGCACATTGAGAGAGCCATACCAAAGCAGACATGGCTCTGGACACCAACACAGTATCCCTTCTGTTGCTCAGCTTCAGCTGACTTTTGTCCAGCAGATACATGCAGGCATCCAAGATGAATTCCTCAAACTGTTTTGGAAAGAAAGTTGGAGACATTTTCATATGTTGCTTTAAACCAGAATTTGCTCAGTCACTACAAAGTTTATCTAAGTACTTGCAGGAAACTGTCTGACTAGTGGTAACTTCTAAACTTCCTTTATGATATTGATTTTTCAAGCCTATGGGACTTCCGAAAACTGTTCTCTGCAAAGAAGGGCTTAGATAAAACCCCACCTTGGAAGACAAAAGCCTGTTTAACGTGTCTTGCAAACACAGTTGGGACCTGACCCAGCGGTCTTTAATCCTCTGAGTAGTCCTAAGTCACCTGCGTCATCTCCCTGAAACCTTGCAAATTACTCACAAGAGTAATGAAAACTTAAGAGCGCTGCAGGTATTCAGTCTATTGACATTGGTACAAAGTGAACTCTGAGGAAAAAAAAGGTACATAAACGCAGATTATTACACCAAAAGTTTCCTAATTAGCAATTGCTGATAAAGCTCCCTGAGGTCCAATTCACAGAGTTGTTAAACATCCGATCCAACAAAGCTCGGCAGAATATCAATATCAATTCTCATTGCCTAAAGTCAAAATAAATATTAGGATAGGAACAGCCCCATGAACAGTGCCCTTTGGCCCCTTTATGGACAAGGCATCAGCATGAGCACTTTTGCTGGGCTATCTGTACCGTGAAGCTTGAAATCACAGACTTATAAAATAAAACAAAACCAAAACAAACAAAAAAACCCCAGATTCAAATATTTTTTGGTGTGGAGTCTGTCTGGATAGGGTGCAGGATGCTCCATTTGGGAGTCTATATGGTTTACACGGAGCGCAAATAAACCTGCTCTGGCATCTATCTCTTATCTGCAGCCCGAGCAGCTTTGTCGCTGCACTCCACTGGAGTTATCTCAGAGGCAGCGTGGAGGAACACCCTTCCTGAGAGGGCGGGCTGATGGTGTCCTGCACCCTGCAGTTCACCTTGCAGTCAGTAAAGACACCACTTGAGCAATGACAACCTCTGCCAGTGCTTTCCCCTCTTTTTTCCCCAATCTTGATGCAATAGGTAAATAATCACATGGTTTTTGCCCCCCACTGTCAGACCTTTTCATGAATCAGGATCTGGTTACCCGTGGCTGCTGTGTTGCATAAGAGGAGGCAGGACTCCTTATGGGAATCTTTTCAACCAGTAATGCTCCATCCCCAATTTCCACATCCTTTGCCAGGGGTTTTGTGATCTGATTATAAACATGCCATATTTATACCCCCTTTAAATTCTCTCTTAAAGCTGTGGCTGGGGAAAACATGTATGCAGATTGCTCCAAGCAGGTGAGCCCTCCCAGGGAAACTGGCAGGATTATTCAAGTGCTTGGAGCTACTCATGGGTTTTAGCTGTTCTTGGATCTGATTCATTGAAACGGACACCTAAGAGAGAAAGAGTGAATAAGAGTAATAAAGCTGACAAGACAGCTGTGTTTTACCTGCCCAAAATTCCAGGGTCTGCCAGTTATGTTGTATGCAGACCCAACATAGATGTAGCCTGTATCATTGAGCACATACTCCTTTTTCTGCGCCTCATCGGCCAGGAAGACAACATCAGCTAGAACAGAAAAACCCTCAGGTGTTAGGTGGTATGCACACATGCTATACAAAGTTTTCCTTGGAAAGGTAAACTTGGGGGTCTGGTGGTCTGTAACATTCACACCAAATGATGACCATGCAGCACTCACATTTTATTTTCTATCATGGAAGAATTTCCTATAAGACTAAGCTTTATTTTACTTCTGTAGGTCTGTTGCTATATGACTTTAAAGAAATGCTTCTTTCTGAACAAACACTTCAGTGGACTAAGTAGACAGAAAAGAAAATTGGGGGACTGATGCCAACCATCAGCACTTTTTTTTTGGTCTGGTTATTTTTTTAATCTGTATTTTAAGCCAACCCAGACATCTTAGTAAACCTTTGCTCAGGGAAACAGTGGGGAGTGACAGAGAGATGCCAACAGAGGTGACAGAGAGATGCCCCTTAACCTGGCACTGGGACCTCCCCAGCAAGGAGTTGACTTGTTGCTATTGCCCAGCTCCTTGCTGGCTCCATGAGGATGCTGCTTGTGGTGTTTTAGGGAGAAAAAGCAATGTATGTGGGAAAGAGAGGAGGAAAAATGTGAGGAAAAGCTCTCGCAGGGACAATAATGCCTGGCAGCAGTAATTATCATCCCCTGGTTGCTGGGCCACTCTTACCTTCGCACCAAGGATTGAACAAAAGATAGACAGTATCATTTTCGGGCTTATAAATGTTAGTCCCAGTCTTCACGTGCAGGGTGTATTTTCCCACTGGGGCCCTGGGTGAGCTGGTGACAGACAGCAGGCACTGGGGAGGCAACAAGGAGAGACAGCATGATGGACCTTCCACCATGGCCACAGGCATGGCACAAGCACTGAAGGTGGTGGGCACAGGGATTTGTGTGGGGAAAAAGGGATGGAGCACGTCCTGCATGTGCAGTGGGGGAGCTATGAATTAAACAGAGCAAGGCTGCTGCCTGCCTAAAATTATGGTGAAAGCACGATAGGGGTATGAGGATTTGGTCTATTGCTCCCAATGGGCTTGGTGTTGCTGCCCTCCACCATTGTCCCATATAGGAACAGGGCCCATGGGCTCTACCTCTTTGTCGCTGCTCTTGACGATGGAGATTTGCCACCCACTGAAGTCCGGCTCCCGCCTTGGGTTCAGCGACATCAGGGTCCCTCTGATTTTCATTGGGTTTTCACCTAGAAACAATCCCAACATGAGATGTGGGAGAGTTGCACAGGTCTGCAACATCCACACAGCACCAGGCGGCAGGAACAGGGAGCCAAAGGCTGCCAGGCCTCTCCCGCTTTGCTCAGTGGCCATAGAGGGGGAATTTGCTTACCAATGCCGAAACGCACTGCCAACTTGTCGGTAGCCTTCAGCTCCCGGCTGAAGTTGAGCTGCATCAGAAAGGGCTGCCCGCGCCGTACCACCAGGTTCTTGATGTTGTAGGCATCTGTGTGGTGCAGGCGGCAGTTCTGGCTCTTGAGAAAGTCAATCCCAGTGACCTTCAGGTCGCTCCCTGTTGGAGAGAGGGAGAAATTAAAAAGAAAAGGTGGTTGATGGTAAATTGCTTCATAAAGACGGTTTTCTTCTTCTTAATGGAGCCCTGCGGCTCATCAAAACGTCGAAGTGTCCAGCTGTCTAGCACAAGAATCAAACCAAGGATCACCAGAGCTGATGGATGGTACAATGGTTTTTATGTATATATACACACACATGATAATATACTATACTATAATATACTAACTATATTATACTATATTATATATATAAAAACATATAACATAACATAACACAACACAACACAACACAACACAACACAATATAATTACTTAGCATAAGGATATAGAGATAGAGAGAGAGAGTCACGTTGCTGGGATGCATTACGGAGGCTGGCAGCGGTGAAGGACCTGCAGCAATCCACCCGGATTAGGGACAAGCACCTGCCTCACCCTCTGACTATTCGGGCCCAAGTTGCTGCAGTGTGCCTCTGCCTCCCTCCATCGCCTCCCAGGAAGTATGGGGGATGTTTGACCTCTGAGGTGGCTCTGAGTGAGTGGGGAAATGAGCAGCCCAAGGGAAGTAGCAGCAGTAGGAGAGGTAGTGTGAGGATTTCTGTCTCTGCCAGCAGCCACGCATCCAGCTGGCATCCCAGCACCACCTGTCATGTGCCCTTGCGGCTGCTTCCTCAGCAGCCAAAAGCACTGTGAATGGGATCTGGTTTGGAAATCCGTGTCTGCTGGCCCACTGCCTGTCCTGGGATGCTGCCAGCTGGCCTGGAGGGGCCAGCAGCCATAAGCCAGCTCCGCAGGCCAGGAAGATGGCATGACTGCAAATTTTGTTGTGATACTGAAAGTCTTGTTCCTGCGAAAGTCTTGCTTCCCACTCAGCAATGGAGTGGTGGCAGCACATCTGCATCATAGAATGGTTTGGGTTGGAGGGGACCTTAAAGATCATCTAGTCCATGGGCAGGGACACCTCTCACTACACCAGGCTGTCAAAGCCCTGTCCAACCTGGCCTTGAACACTTCCAGGGAGGGGGCATCCAAAACTTTTGTGTATCCCATCCCTACAGCTGCTGGGTGGCAGCTCTTCTCCCCTGAGCACCTTGCATGGGTGCCCACCAGAGGTCCTGACCACTGCAGCAGCCCATGGTCCCACCATGTCTCTGAATCCTCTCCTCCTTGCCCCCATCTTCTCAGCTGTTTTGCTGGTGGCAAAGCCAAGGCTGTGACAGCAACTCCTGTTTGCTGCATGGCTGTGCCTTGCTGAGTGCAGGGTGAATCAGGTCCTTAAGTATTGCAAATGTTTCTTCATTATTGCAGGCATTAAAGCAACAGTAGTAGCAGAAGTAGTAGCAGTAATATGAGCAGGTAAAGAAAGCACTTCTTGCCAAGGCTCATTCAGAGGTGATGCTCCCAAGCGGTCCCCAGCTAGCACAAAGCAGCTTAAAAATTAAGGCCCACTTTTGGGATTTTCTCTCAGCGTATTTACCTCTGGCCAAACATTAGCCTTATATTATCATTGAACACATCCTTCATGGTTATCAAATAATAATGAACAGTGACTTCAATTGTTCCTTGCAAAATGCAGTGCACAGTCAAGCTGGAAATGAACTGAATATGTTGTAATTTGGCTCCTCTCAGCTGCTGAGTTTCCCAGTGTCTCTGAGATGCCATAAGCCTGGGAAATGGGACTCTTTAGGACTCTGAGGCTGATTCTTTATATTTTCCCTTCAAAAATTAGTGTCAATTAGTATCACAACTGTCATTAATCAACCTCTTATGGAAATCTGCATATGTGATTATTTGGTTTTTTTTTCCCAAGGATTTGGTTTCTCCTATAACTCATGTACCAAAGGAAGGGCTGGGGCTGGGAGTGAGCTGCAGAGATGCTACCTGTCTGGGGGGATGCCAAATGTGGGGGGTAGCGCTCTGCCCCACTTCATGCCAACTGGTGCTTTTGCCATTTGACTTCAGGACAGCTTTGGACTCCAGTAGGAGACCCTGCCAGGTGCCTCACTCCTATTCATTCCCAACACAGCACCTGATTTTATAGGACAGGGCACTTAAAAATCATCAGATTCTGGGTTGCTCTCCCCTCCTGTAACTTGAGTCTGGAGTGGGGTTCAGAAAAGGGTGCAAGGCCCCGAGGAGGCACAACCCAGCCCAACGCTTGAGCAAAGAGCGAAGCCCTTGGGCAAAGCTTGAGCAAAGAGAAAGCCCTCAGCTCTCAGTAAAGATGGGGATTTGGGGGTTACTGCATCAAGCAGGCTGCCCAGGTGTGAGAGGGAAAGCCAGAGCATGCCAGAGCGTGGCTGTATATCTCTATACAGCTTTAGAAGCGTCTCCTGTCTTGTACCTGCCCATTCGATATCCTCATCAGATAAATTCCGTGTAAGCAGCAGGGAGTAACAATACCTCAAAAGCACTTGGCTCATGAGTGATTCAGATGAAGACGTGGGAGAGTCAGGAAATTTTAAACTGCTTATGGTAGCTTTGAAATCAGCAAGTCAAAGGCATAATGGTTGGAGGGATTAGTCCACAAAATGTCTTGACAGATTTGCACGGTACCAGGCAACCATGCATGCTTGAGTATCAACAAGAGCCATCCCTGACATCAAAGAGGCTGAAATCTGCCGGTAGCTGCTGTGGCGTGAGAGATGCCATGGGCAAGGCTGGATCCAGGGCAGGCTGAAACCTGTGGCACTGGGACCTGCACTGGGCAGCAACTGCAGCCTTGAGTAAACTGAACTGACCGCCCATGGATCCCCACCAGATTACTACCTCCGTGTAATTCTTCTTAGTAACTATATAAACCATATTTATCTTAATTACATTACAGCCACCATTGGTACAGCAAACAGACTTAAAATTGACCATCACTTTTTGTTAACTGATTTCATTTTTGAGTGCATTTTGTTTGCTTGCTGCTTGCCAGATGCCAATCATGGGGTGATGTTTTGCGCAACGGGGTGTGTGTATATATGTAAAAAAAAATTAATCTGAACTTGCTTAACCATCTTGAGAAGGACAAAGGAGAAGTGCGTCTTCCTCAGCATTAACAAGTCTCCAGCCACCAAAGCTGCTCAACCTTGTTCCTTATGGAAAACTTGCTGATTGCCTGAGAAGCTACCAGAAAACAGTTCTGGTGATGGGAGAGGGCTATGGAGGGATGTGGGAGCTGAATGCATAGGATGGCTGTGGGAAAGGGCCTTGGGGAATCCATCCTTCCAGCATTTCCTAACTTAAGGACTTCATTTCCACCCCTTGTTCCTGGAAATCACCAGTGTTAAGGTTGCAAAGAGAAAAACCACAGAGAACGTATGCCTTGGAGTATGCCCTGATGGTGCAGAGCGCTGTGCCAAAGCCCCGTCCCCGCATAGTGCTGCCGGTCAATTGCCCTGCACTGATTCCTGTGCAAACACACCTGTGATACTCTGTGATCTGGCTGGCACGGTGTCCTGTGCCAAAAATGCCACAGAACGAGCCGGCGGCACACCCATCTCCAGGTCCAAAGAGCTGGGCCACAGCCTGCCCTCCCCGGGTAGCCCCCATGTGCCCGCTTTCGGCTTCCTGCTCTGTCTTCTGCCCTGGCTGTGTTCCTTCTTGGGGCAGGGCAGAAGCAAACCCAAGTCCTGCCAGGTAGCTTTTTTTCCTTTTTTTTCAGCAGG
>NW_010210190.1:34375-52910 GCF_000695765.1 Mesitornis unicolor
AGACATTATTTTTAATTTTCTCTCCTAGTTCCACGATGTATCACTTTTCAGGATCCTTCCTACACTAACCTGCTGGCCTCATCACAAGCCACCTTCCTGGGATGATGTTTAGAGAACACAGAGATGACCCAGAACAAAAACGGGGACATGAGAGCTTTGCACTGGTAAGGATTTGGGGCCCTTTTTTCATGAAGATGAGGTGATGGGGTTTAAACGAAAATAATAAAATTAATATGGAGAAGAGCATTTATAGCATGCCTGGCTTCAGTGGGAATCAGGGCTGCTAAGAAGGACAGGAGGGAAGTGAGATGGGAACTGTAGTTTTGCAAGAGAGAGCAAAATTTGGGCACCTCCATTTACCCTTCATCCTTGCACAGCTTCCAGCAAACACTCTCTCACATCCCAGAGACATGAGATTGCATCCCAAAGATGCTGCTGTCCAAGACTTCCTGGCAAATTTCAGCTCTTCTGCTGTCAGGACACCCTTCCCCTCCTGATGGCTGTGGAGACCTCCTCCCAGTTCCACTGCAGGCACCACGCAGACCGTCTGCTTGGCTACACCCAAAATCCCAGGGGTTTTGGGCATCCTGGGGTTGGGCCAGCCCCAGGAGCACAGCCAGCGGTGGTGATTCAGCAGCTGCTACAGGAGTGAGTCAGGCACCTTTCTAGAGAAGTGCAGCATCTTCTGATAAAAGGACGAGCAGGATGGCCATGGGACAGAGCTCAAGTCCAAATAAATACCTTTTTCAGTTATTTTGTTCTATGGTATCAGTCATCACTAAAGAGCAATAATCTACAAAATTAAGTAGCCTGAAAGAAAGAAATTCCTTTCACCTTGACACAGAACAAGTTTAGAAAAGCTCCGTTTCTTTCCTATTATCACCAGTAGAGCCAGTCTACAGATTGATGAAAAGTGACGAAAAGTAGGTTGCATTTTTCAGCTGGTTTACTGAGCTGCCAAAACCAGAATTTGCACAGCCAGAGCAAATCTACTCCCCGTGAGCAGCGGTAGCACTGAAACACCTTTCCCCAAAGTAACACCCACGGCAGTCAGAGGGGTGAGAAACCCCCCACATCCATTCTCCCCACAGGAGACCTGCCAAACTTCACATCTGACATAAGGCTATCGTACTGAGTGTTAAAAACTCACCAGTGCTATTGCTCATGGTTCTTGTCGGTGTTTTGATCCCAGGTACCTGCGATGCCAGCAGCTTCTGAGCTCCTGAGTAGGCTCTGCCACCTGCTTCTGAGTGTGGAGAAGGAAGATGGGCTGCCCTTTTTATCAGTGCCTAGCTCTGAGGTGTCAGCAGGTCCACTGCCAAGGGGTGGTGTTTAGAGAAAGGAAGTTCCCGGGGAAAGAAAAAAAAAAAAAAGATTACAACTCCCTCTGCACATAGTCAGACCCTGAAAAACAGTGAAACTTAAATCCCAACTCACATGGAAGGTGGATTTGCACAATCAGATGACAAGTGGACGGACCCTTCACTGACAAATAGTAAAATCATGGGCTAGATGAGTAACAAGAATGCACCTATGCCCTACCGTCCAGGTCACTGGGACTGCAGCTCGAGGGCTGACTTTACAAGGCAGCTCACAAACATTGAATCCTTAGGAAGACAGAGTTCCCCATCAGGACCTGTCTAACTTTCCTTGAAGTTAATGAGATTTTTCTCATCATGTCTGGACAGAAGCACTTGAAGCTGTGGGCTAAACTCCAGTGTTCACATGTATGAGTTGGGAAACCAAAGGACCCTGGTGCTGGCCTGCTCCCTGCGGGGTCAGGTGGATGCCACGGAAATAGCTCAGCAGCAGCATGGGGTGGGACAGAGAAATCACATTCACACAGGCTGTGTCCAGGAGGAGCAAGACATGTGGTAGATCAGGAGCCATTTGCTGGTTGCTCTTTGCTGACAGCCATATTAAAGGTCTCTCTGCCCAGGAGGTGGCTGGACCCCATATACCCCACTGCCACCATAGTCATTAGTGTGACCAAAGGTGGAGAGATGAGGCTACCCCATGGACGGGAGAGCTGGTAGCACAGGCCAACAGTGACATGAGCACAGTGGCTAGAAAAAGATGCAAACATGTCTCCAAATATCCAAAAGTGAAAAGGTACCTCAGCTGCCGAAGCAGCCTCAGCCCTACGATGCCTCCCTTCATGGCAGCAGCCCAGGGTCCAGCAAGGTAGGATTTAATATGCAAGACTCTTGCATCTAAATGTAAGATCTCCTTAAACGACATCTCCCTATGGAAGCCTTCAAAGGCACCAACTTTTCTCCATCAATTCAGGTCGCTAGGTATTTACTCCAGGAGGATGTTTCATTTGGTACTGCAATGTCGGTGTCAGAGAGGTGCTGACGGAGCAGATGCCACCTTTGGGCATGCCACCACTTGCTGGCAGGTGTATGTTGGGTGTCCTTAGTCGAGAGCATGACTAGCGCATCCCGGGGCACGGAGGGTTCAGTACACATCTATAATCTCACAGGACATCTGTATGAGCATCTGAACCGCCAGCGTTCTTAGTAGACGGGGCATCACTCACCATTCAGTGCCAGACAATGTGCTGGCAAGTACATATTTTACTATTGAGAAAAAACACTACAACCCCAATTTACCTTCCGGTGTTGCTTTTATTCTGCGTTTCTTTCCTCCTGCAAGCTGAAAGATATTTTTGTTTAGAACTGGCACGGGATGAAGTCAAGTATACATGGAATGTCTGTACAACAATATAACCAATAATACTTGTTATCTGAACATCTATGATGTGTATCACTGCTTTCCACTTATTTGCAGCAACAGAGTAATACATTTCATCTGAAGGCACTGAGAGTAGCTTTCTAATCCAGTCTCAACCTGTTATATATATATATCATGCCATACTTGGTTGGAGGCAGCTTGAATTGCGTTGACACAGTAGTCCAACAGCAAAAACTACAGATTTTTGCAGACGGGAAAGTGTTGATATTGGTAACACTTTGCTTCTGAAAAAAAAAAGTAGGTGCATTCTGGAGGGTCAGTGGTGGAGGCAGGACATGTATCCACCAGGGACAGTCACTTTTCCAGTCCTATAGTGTTTTGTAAAAGGCCGATTTCAACAGCGTGCTTGTCCTGACCCTCACTTTGAACCTTAGAATTCAAGGAAGGAGTGCAGAAGTTAGATGGGTGTGGGTTCTGCCCTGCCATGAACCTGCTCATCTTGGAAGATGGTTGACCTTTTAACCGTCTAGAGGAATTTTTGGTTTATGCCAGTAGTGAGCATCTAGCTTTCAGTTCTCCTTTCACTTTGGCAGCTGCTGGTCTTGCCTGCTTCCATTCTGTTTTCCTGTGCTCTGGTATTATCTCAATCCAAGGGCACTAAACTTGGCACATGGTGCAGCGCTCTTGAACAAGCTTCCTCCCCTGGCTTGTACAAGCTTGCCCTGCCAGGAGAGTCCATTGAACTGCAATATACTCCAAGACAGCTCTTGGCAAGGTCTGAGAAAAGGGATTTCAACTTAAACTGCAGGAACGTCTTTCAAAGATGTGGTTTCAGCTTGTTTCATGTTGTCAGCAGGTGATCTCTGCACTTCCTACAGGCAAATCTCCTGTCTTTGCTGGCCAGCGTGGCTAGAGTGGATGCCTGCGGTTCAGTGGCATGGCTTGTTTTCCTCCTCCTTGGTGAAACTATGAAAAATACCAGCCCTTTAGAATTTTTTTTCCCCCAGAGGGTTACCACAGTTAATTGCTTCAATCTCATAAAAAGTGTACTCCTCTAATTAACAGAAGCAGGAGATTATACCTTTTTCACAGGCAATCTCCAGCCCATCACCAGTAACTTCAGCTACTCACTTCCCAGCTTGCAAATTCAGACACCAGAGGCTATCAGCCTTATCTGCATCTATCTGCTGCAAGGTAAGTCACCTTATTAGCTGGCATAAGAAGGTAATAAAATGCAAACAAATAAAATCAGAATTCCCCAGTGGCTGCTCCCCTATTTACAAGCTTGCCCTTTGTCTCGGGTTTTGTTTATTTAGTGTATCAAAAATAACAGGAACAAGTCAAATTTCCAGAGTATGACCACAGATACCAATGCCAAGTAGGAAGGACATGAAGCGAAACCCAATCCTTAGCTTTCCTGTTTTATTTGCTTGTAACCCTATGTCTAGTTCTGGAGAAGTTGTCTTTTACAATGCTTATGTACCGACTTACATATTTTATAACCACATAAGACTTCATGTTGCCTCTGCTTTATCTTTTTTTAAAATATGTCTAGTCAGAGTAACATGCAAAATAAAACACAGACTGAAGCCATCACAGGTTTCTTTTTTGGCACTTTGGAAGGGGGAACTAATCCTTCCAGTTGCCCTGAAAAGTTGCTCCAAGGTTCCAAGGGGTGAGCAATGTGTGTACCATCTGCCAAGGTACACACACACATAAGCCCATGTATGGGTCCTGTGGGGCACTATGGTGAGAAGATGCCTTCCACTGACCACTGCAGGACTGCTCCCAGATGTACCATCTAGTATGTGTTCAGTCCTTCCTGAATCACTGCCTAGGGAATGATAAATAATGAGAAGTCCTGGAGGGATAAAAAGAAAAAAAACCCACACAGATGGAGAACAGCCAAGAGTCTGTTGGGGGCAAAAGCCCTTTCTCTTGAGCTGGACCGTATTGGAGGTGCTACATTGGTCCTTCCCTCACCACTTGATTACACTTGTATTTTGGTAAGAATTTCATAGCAGTGAGATGCATCTCATCTATGTAATGAGACTGACGTGCTGTGGGTACTCTGAAAGGAGTGCTGATCTGATCACTTCTCACTCATGTACACTAACCATGGGCCATGACAGTGGCCTGTCAGCTACGCCCCAAGGGCATCCCATTCTCTTCTGATCTTACATGAGCCAACTTGTGGCAGATAATCAGACGTCAGGGGTTGATGCAAGATGGCCAAGCCCAGGTCTTAATTGATTCCAAGTCATCTGGACCCAACTACCTGGTAATGAGTTTCTCACAGGCAAATACCAGACAAGTGATTGATGACGATAAAATTATTACAGAAATTCCATTGTTTTCTTCTCACTGATCCTTGAAAGAGGAGGCTTTTGACCTAACGTTATGGGTGCAGGTGACTAGTTTTGGGCATTAGATGATCTTTAAGGTCTCTTCCAACCCAAACCATTCTATGATTTACCTCCAGAAGGAACAAAAATCATAATATTTTGTGCCCAACCCAGCATCACCCAGGGAGTCTGCTCCTGAAGAAGGCAAAGGGAAAGCCAAAACAGAGACCACAGCTAAACATATACCAAATGTAGGCTTATGGCCTTGTGATCCCTACTCAGACAAAATGCTCTTGTGTAGCACTTTTCCTGCTCTAAAAGAGAAGTTCTGTGGTCATGAGAGGAAATTGAAGTTTTAGGCCAGGCCACCCTGGAAAAATACAGAGCTGCTTTAACAGCCAGTCAAAATGATATAATGTTAAAATATCTTTTCCAGTTATTTTTCAATATTTCTTTCTCCTTCCCTGGCTGAGATCAAAGGGGCAAAATTGCAAAATCAGTCTAGATAAAGGAGAAACCATGTGTAAAGTTTGAACTTGGGATTTCAGTAGTATGACTTCTTGACCTTCAACTGTGTCTGTACTGGAAACACTGAAATAAACACAGTCCAGTGCTGAGAAGGGTACATTATGTATTGGACTAAAATGACTCGCGATAAGGTACTTCTGCTTCTCAGCAAAACACTTCTTTTGAACTTTGTGCAGGAAATGACAAAAAAAGATCTCCATCGCGTCACTTCTTCCAGTCAGTAGAGGATTTTTAAATAAAACTGCCTTCCTTTTGAACCCAACACATCTGCTGTGTCCCCTGGGCAGGAGTTCCCCAGCTGAATGACACACTGTGGGAGAAGGAAGATCCTCTGGCTTTGAAACTGTTTCTTGGAGCTTCCCTTGCGGCCCCCGTCCTTGTGGTAGAGAAGACAGTCAGAAGCTTTGCCAGCTTACTTTCTCCATCCAACCCACAGTCTTCTCAGCCCTCGTTACAAACATCTCTTTTCCACACTGAATGGTCCTAACCTGCTAGGTTACTCCTCACACCTTCATCCCATCAAGAGAGCCAAAATGGGAAGAAAGACCCCCTTTTGCCCTTGCCATCCGATTCTGCAGCCCACAGTGTGTGCTTGGAAAGGGTCCAACGGGGTGGGTGCAGTTACTCCAGGGCTGTATCCACCCTCCTGCCACTGACCCATGAACCAGCTTCGAGTGTGCATGTCCACACTGACTGATTGCACTGTGGACACATATCCACAAGACTACACCTAGAGCAAACAATATGAAAAGGTACGAGGAAAAATAGAGCAAAAGAGGGCTGCAAAAAAATAAATGGTAAGGGCAAGGAAATCAATAGCGCAAATATTGAATCAGGGATAAAATAGTTTATCCATATATTAAAAACAGCTTCAGAGAACAAGGGAAATACTGACAGAATACCTTCCCACCTACAGGATATGTGTTTGGTTGCACATGTCTAAGTGAGAAAACAGAAACTTGCATGCCAGTGTCTTCAAGTAACATTTCTTTCTGCAGGGGTGGTGCGAAGGCTTCTCTCATCTGTCTGTGTGGGTGTGTGTGTCTATATACACATAGATGTACACAGTCTACAGACTACAGGTCAGACTATGCTGTGCTGCATCCCCACCAGCCTGCAGCACAACCAAAATTGCTATGTGGTGGGAAGGGAGAGACTTCCTAGACCAGAAAGGTTTGCAGGAGGGAGCAGGTCCTGCCCAGCCCTGGAGACCTGGCTCACGTGCCACATGGGAGCAGATCCAGAGCATGGCGGGTGTAAAGGTTTTGGTCCACCTCTGGTCATGCAGATGTCATGTGCTGTGGCTTCCTTGGTATAGTGGGATTGACTGAGGGCAGGGATTTGTGGTTATTTGTCCTGAAAAGCAACCAAGCCAGCAGACACCAGCTCACTCCACAGGATCCAGACCTTTCACAGCAGCACAAAATGCTCTCAACTTGGCAGGCAGCTGGACTAGCTCCATGCCCACCAGGATTTCCTAGGAAGAGTTTTCGTGCAGTGCCCGTTCCTGGCAGGGCTATGCCTGTGAGTTGCCTAACTCAGGAGTGTCCTGAAGGGATCGAGTAATTCGAAATACCTCTTCTCTAAATGAGGAAACAATTGCTCAGCAGTGGGAAATGTGGTATTTGTAATGCCTCATCCTTCTCTGAGGCACTGCTCATTTCTCCCTCAGTGTTGCCTAAACTTACTGAAAGCAACAAGGTTCGAAGTCGTGGCTGATGTTCAGACCGTGCACATGCACTGAGAGCAGGTCACGGTGCCAAGCAGAACTTTTTGACTCTTACCTCTTGCTGCAAAAATGAAGAGGCTCCGCTTTTGCCAGGGGAGGAGGTGAACTGCTCAAACAGCCAAGCCCCAGCCCCAGCTCCCACAGGTGGGTTGAAACCCCTGCCCATAGTGGCCTCTGAGCCAAGTGAGATTGAGCGATGGGTTCAAAATGTACATGCCTCCAAAAAGTGGTGGTACCATCTGCCACACCCCACTTACTATTGCTCTTTCTATCCCTCCCCTCCCACTGGTTTCCGTTGTCTCAGTGGAGCGTCTGTGACTGTAAGACCTCCACAGGGGTGAGTGGGGTGTGCATCACCTCCCCCCAGCAAAACGGGAGCAGGAGGCCCAACCCAGCAGCTCCCCAGGCATTAACCCAGCACCAGCAATCCCTCAGAACCTCAAGGCCATGCAGTAGCCCCCAGACTGCATAGGAAGCCTTGGCAATTAGTACAGCCATTCATAGCCACTTTCCCTTTTTTTCCTCCAAAAAATCAAAGCAACTAAGAGGATTATTAAACTGCCAGAAACCAAAAAGTTTCCTTGGAGAGTGGCTGGTTGGTTGCTCAACAGGGTAAAAATTCTTCTGTATATGCCAAATGTTGCTACTGGACATGGGTGACTGCAGTACTGCATGCAGCTATGGGGCACACTGCAAGGTCCAGGCTCCCCAGTGCTTTGGTCACCCCATGCTGCGTTGCTGAGGCTGGTCAGTTTTACCCTGCCCTGAGAGCCACCGCTTTGGCTGGCTGCCTCCTTAACCAGCAGTTCAAATGCACAAAGCACATCATTATCTGCAGCTGAGTACGGTGGGGTCCTTCTCCTTTGATAACAGTGCATTTGTTTTCAGGCTATGAGTGCAAGTGTGTTATGGTGTTCATGTTTAGCCAGCAAGCCTCTGGTGGCCTAGACCTGTATGGTGTCTCAAGGAGGAACCTCCTTTCTGTGGCACAGCAACATTTAATGGGAACTGCCACACTTGAGAGGCAAAAGGGCAAACCAGCTTCAGTCACAGATGGTGTTGCCCACAAAATCTATCAAGATGTCACAGAAGTCCAACTTCCAGCCCAGATGTGACAGCCACCAATGCTAGATCGGGTCAGTTGAGGTCTTGTCTAGCTGAGTCTCAAAAACCTCCATGGGTGGAGACACTGCCGCCTCTATGGTGACAAACCTCCTGGTGACATTTTTTTCTCTGATGACCAGCTTAAAACTCTCAAAACTGCCTGTTGCCTCTTCTTCTTCTGGCCATTTCTGTGTAGTGCAGCTTGGCTCCACTGCCTTTCTAACTTCTCTCCATGCATGTGTCAGCTGCTATCAGGTCTGGGCCTGGGCCTCTTTCCGGGCCTGGGCCTCTCTCTCCAACAGGCCCACATCCCTCAGCCTCCCCTCGCAGACCCCTTCCATCTTGGTATCCTGCTACCAGTTCAGTTTCCAGACACCCCTCTTGGAACTGGGAGGAGGTCCAGTGCTGGAAACAACACTCCAGTCAGTTACAGCCATTGACTACGTCAGGGCCTTGAGGGCACCACTAGGACTGACTGCACCTGCCTGATCTCTGTCTATGATCCAGGACCCCACAAGCAGACTTGCTTTAGAAAGGGCACTGAAACCCTTACCCCAACAACCATCTTCTGCCTGAAGCTAGAAGGTATTGTTTTACAGTCGAAAATAGTCTGTTTCTTCCTTGGGACCAGATTTTCAGAAATGTAGTCTTCTTGCTTCCCTTTAAAAAGTGACATGGCACAACACTCCACACCCTCAATTTTTAGAGACAAACTCCTGGCTCTCCTGTGAAAGCTTTTACCACTGACCTGAGCTCACCTCAAATCTTTCTCCAAGAGCAAGCCAGCTTCAGGCACCGCATGGTCCCCTCCGCAGCTCTTGAACCCCCAAAACGAAGGCTTGCTGCTGCTCTTTTGCAGAAGGTGAGCAGAGCACCTGGCACCATGAATACGCTGGGATTAGAACCCATTAATTCCTACATTCACGGTTTTTCTGTGACAGCTGAGGTCAGAGCCATGGCAACACTCTTTTGTCACTGAGTCACCATGAGTTCCTTCTTCAAAAACACCCCACTGCTCACAATATTTTAGTGGAATTAAGTGTGTGTGTGTGTGTCACTCTTGCAATGCGATCAATATTTAAGATCTCTGAAGAGTCAACCCAGGGCACTGAATCAAATTCCTTAGAAAATTTAAATATACTAAACTCGGCAGAACTATCTACTCATCTTATTTATCGCATCCACTGTTACAACTTATCACATGAGTAAACACACTGTCCTTCAAGTTATTTTGATATATGCTATGACTGAGCTGTTATACAAACCTTCCAGGTTTCAGTGGCTCCTTGTCAATGACAAGAGACATTTCTCAGGTTTTATCTACAGTTCCTTACCTAATCAGTCAAACTATACTTTAGGGTTCAACTGCAACTATAATTTCATTTGGCTTTGTTCCTTGTAAAGGTATACAAGGCATTATTTACCTTAGAATATAATAGTCTCGGACCTTGTTGATACAACAGATTTTTGAAAACGCTACCCACCATGAATTAAAGAATACTTACTTCAATCTTCATGAGCAACACTGTGAGCCTTGCTGTTAAACATGCACCTACAGCTTTAAAGCATGACATGGTATAGTCCTGCTTGAGGGAAATCTGATGAACAAGATGTTGAAAAATTAGAGTTGTGTTTGACAATGATGAAAAGGCGTGGGAAAAGCCAACGTCTGGAATATGTGCAAATAAAAGTGTATTTCGCTGGAATTGGAGCAGAAATGTGTGTCTTGAGACTCTTCTATAAAAATACCTTGGCTTAAGCATGCAAAACCTCCATGCAAGCACACTACTGTAGTTCCTGCATAAGGATAACCCACCTTCTGCGCTGGTAAACGAAGGTCTTACAGGTGGCCATAATCTTCATCCCCCTTACAAGGTCTACCATATTTGAACTGCTCAAACACAGCTTGCTCATTAGTCTTGCATAACTTCTTTTTTTGGTCTAAAACACCTCCAAATCTCAGCCACTGATCTTTGGACAGTGTTTTAATTTGGAAATGCTGGTATCCTTTTTTGAGATCACCTCCAGCCACATTTTGGATGACCACACATGAACCATTCACCAGAAGCACACTGTTTTACCATATCGCGATTGCAGCCTTCCTTTTAGCCCTGGACCCACGGTGACAGGCAACAGCAGCAGACATGTGTCAAACCTGGCACACAGAGAGGAGAGGGATTCTGCCAAAAAATGCACCCTGCTCAGCAATCTTTTCCTCTCACAGGAACTGGAGGAAAACTTGTTTCTGCTCCCACCTTCAAGTATTTACAACAGCGATTTTATAGCCCTAATTTATGTTCTTCCACCTTAGAAGTGAGTGTCACCAAGTATGCCTACAATGTCATCAATGCTGCCTACACTTTCTGCACATGTGCAAACATCTCCTACACCTTGACCTCCAACAGTGACTGTAATAAAGAAATGTCAGTTTTGAGATAGTCCATGTTAAATAAACTTTCCAAAAGGTTTGTTAGGAGGAGGGGCAACAGCCAAATTAATCAGAGAGGAGAGAGCCCAGTCCTTTTCCCGCCGTTTGCATGAAAATGGCCATGGCTTACAGCTGGCTGAGAGTTAATAACAGCAGCAAACAAATCAGGCTTGTAGCCTTCATTATTTCTCCATCATATATGAAGGTCTACGGAGACTTAATATACTTAGAAATGCATAATTCCTGGTTATCATCTCTGCAGACCTATGAGGGATACTGGGTCACTGCGTGAAGTCCCTGCCTCCCTGGCAGCCAGTCATGTCCCACTCTTCCTCTGCTGCCACCTAAAGAGCTCCCCAGGTGCAAAGACCCATGTTGGTAAAGAGGAAAGGTACTCGGAGCGCTGCCCTCTTCCCCACCACATATGCAGCTTCTCTCTTTGGAGGAGAAGACTTAGGAGCACATGAACAGGAGAGGCAAAGGCTTTGCCTCTCTTGGGACACAGCTGCAGCTGTGATGAGCCAGGATGCTCTCCTGCAGCAGGGACTTGGCCCAAACAGCTCCCAGCCTCTTCTGGGGACACTGACTTTTCATCTTTCTGATACAAGGAAAGAAAAGGCACAAACCCAACTCCAGTGGCATTTCCACCTGCAGGTCTATTTTTATGCTTCTGCTGGACATGGCGCAGATCTGCCAGTCATGACAAACCTGACAGGTCCTGATACAGAGGCTGGCAGAAATGTGTCCTTAGGTTTTCTGCACATGCCACAGCCCTGACTCACTTTCTGCGATTACAAGAAGACAGAGACAACCTGGCAAGCCCAGAGCAAACAAGTAATATCAGCAGCATGATGCATACATTTACAGGCATCATTACATTCCTCAATTAGGATTACAACTAAAAAATTTCCAAGTAAAACAAGGTGTGTGAGCATAGAAAAGAAGTCAATACCTTAGAAATTATTCCTGACACAGGGAATGTGTCAACAGGCATCTCATCCTGACCACAGAATAATCACTTACCCAAAATTTACCACGTGTGTTGGTGCCATTGATCTGGTTGATCAAAAGAATGGGAATCAGCATCATCCAGTGGCATAAAAAAAAGGTTGCTTGAGAAACTCCATTTTACCAAACATTAATGCAATCATCAACTTAAGGGGGTGTGGGGAAAGTGCCGAACATGGACATTCAGTGAAAGAAGCTGCCTGTTCACGTGCAGCCTGTGGTATTCTCCCAAAATTACAGTTTGACCTACACAAACCAGAAATGGTGTCTAAAACCCATTCTGGTTAAGAGCTTAAAGGAAAGAGCAGTAACCTTACAGTAAGCAACATGTCATGAATGGGTAAATGGAAATTACAGGCCTCGAATACAAATGGCAAGTTAAAAGGTGTGTCTGACCGATAGGGGAAGCTGAAGGAATTACTGAAAGGTTCCACAGCCTTACAGACAGCAGGAGCTTAGGGGAGGCATGGGGCTATTTCAGGAGGCAGGGAGGAAAGTCAGGAAGAGCAAAGCAGATATATCAGCTACCTTCAGCATCTACTTCTGATTGCTATCCTATTTCAGGATGGGTCCCCTTATGGAAAAATACTGATGCACAGGCACCTTCCACAGCCACCATGTTTACTTTCAGCCTTCCCCGAACTGGGAAAGCTCTGCAGCCGCAGGGTGTGAAGAGGAGGAGTGGCCGATAAGCCTCTGGCCCTGATTTCCACAACACTGACTCAGAGCGGACCAGCTCCCTCGAAGCTGTCATTGCCACCACACCACCACTGGCCTGCCGGGAAGGTTGCGACCAGCCTGACTTTGCAATTTGGCGGATCAGCAGGCGGGCAGGGGCCAGCAGGTGCATGGCCATAGGCAGGCTGGCTTGGGGTGAGGGGTGGCATGGCACTGTGTCCCCTCCGGCTGCCATCACGCATCCTTCTTCTCCACTGGGAGCCAGGCTGGATGGGGTGTAGCTGTGTGCAGCAGCACGAGGCCGCAGAGCGTCACGATGAGGCCGACCCACCACAGAGGTGTCCACGTCTCCCCGAACAGGAGCTTGCCCAGGATGGCCTGAAGGAAAAGACAGAGATAAAACTTTACTGGGTTGAGCCGCCCCAAAACCTCCTGTGCTGCCAGAGCTGCAGGGACTTCTGGGGCAAGAGTTGGCCTGGGAAAAATCTGCTTGGGGAAACTCCCGCTGGGACCACCAAGAGAAATGGTGGTCCCATCACCTGCAGCAGGCGGGTGATGCTGCAGATGACCAGCTCTAGAATCCAGCCTGGAAGCACAACCATAGTGTGGTCCCAAAACAGGATTTTGGTGGATGCATGTGTGCTTTGCTGCTTTTCCAGCACCTCTCGGGAGCCAAATGTCCAGTTGACTGGGCAACTCCACATAAAAAAAGGGCTCCACTGACTTGAGTTTTGGACACCACCATGAGCTGGCTGTGAGTTGTCAGAGCACAGAAACAAAGTTGGACAGCTGCCGAGAGTGAAAAGCGAGCAGAAAAAAACCTGCAGGACAAAGACACTCTTGCTGTCACTAGAAGGCGGTGCATCCTCACACCCAGCTGGGATGGCTTTGGCTTGTTACACTGGAGGTGTTGCAAAGGGAATGCAAAACAAAGCAAAGCTCCCAGTTTCGGCTCTCACTGGCAATTAGAAAAGCACAGTGGACCGTACAGCTGCTCTAAGGCACCGTGTTCAGCAGCAGCGCCCTTCCTCCTGCACCACCCAGAAAAGCCATACAGCCTCTGCCACAAACGACAGGCAGAGCAGCTGAGGCCCAATACAATCATTTCATGTCTGCCTGTAACTTTGCAGCCAGCTATGCTGGTACCACATCAGTGTGACTGTTTCTGCTGCCTTCAGCAGCTGGGGGAGGGATCTACTCACCGAAGAGATGAAGTTGGAGGCCGTTGTTGTCACAGAGGCAGAGGCCGAGGAGGAGGAGAGCCGCAGTGCTTTTGCAAAGACTGTCCACATGACCGTGTTGCATGCAAACACCAAGCCGACACAGCCGAGGCGAAGCAGCACATGCAGCTGTAGGATGAAAGGCAAAACCTCACCTATTTTCACTGACCACTCATTCACCCTCACTAATTCATGGGCACTTTGGAGCAAAACCCAATGGTGTGGGCTCAAAGCTGAATTACAGCTGGTATTAGATGAAGATGAATCTATTAAATCACAGAAGGAAGAAAACAGCCCTGGATGGACATGCCCTGGAGGCATGTCCAGCCTCAGACTGAGGAGCACCAGGACAGCATACAGTAGCTGCCATGCCAGAAGCCAAACTCCAGAAAGCTCTCCAGCTCATGATGTGGTGCACGGCCGATGCAGTGAAATGCCCTTCACTTATCGCCAGATGTGTGGAAAAGGGTCAAATTCTGCCACAGACAAACACCAAAGATGTATGTGTGCAGTCCCGGACCCATCTGTTGTGAATCTGGGCTGAGACCAGTGTGGTCCTCACCACTTCCCATGACCTGGCCTGCCCTACTACTGCAGCAAGGGCAGAGCAGGGTCCGCTGGAAGGCAAGTCAGAGCTGCGAGGCTTCGTGCCTTATTTTGCACGCTCGATGGAGAGCAGGCTTACTCAGAGCTCTCTGCTCCAGCATTTAGCAGCAACAAAACCACCTCTGCGTTCAAGGGCCATTGAGGCCAACTAGGTTCTTAAGAAGGAGAACCTCTCCCCCCCTTAGACAACCTGACATGTAAAAGCCTCAGCCTGGAAAAACTGCAGAGTTATGTCTAAAAAGCCTTCACCATTCAGAGTCTCCCCCCACATCCATAGTTTTAGGTACTATGGCCATCTTCCTAGCCCCCAGGTGTCACAAACTTGATGCAAAGACACCAAGGGAGGAAATCACAGTCAGATCATTGAGTCACACAAACACTCAGGGAACGCCAGACTTTGTCTAAGCCCACAGGGATCTTGCCTTCATGGCCCATCACCTCTCTGAGTCCATGGGGAAGATCCATCTTGAAGCAGACAGAGATGTATGTGTGAAGCCACCAACAAACACAGCTGAGGGGTGGCATCTGGCCTGTGGGAATGGCTGCACGGCAGGCCCTGACCATATGCCCAAATCAATGGGGGCAACCAACTATGCTTTGTTCCCACTCAGAAAAAGAAATTACTAACCACAAGCTAGGGGAGGCCACAGGGATTTCTGAAGAAAGTGATGTAGCAGGTACAAAATTAAAAGGCTGTAAAGCAAATCCCTGCTCTATGGCTGGTGGAAGCTCTCTGAGGCTGACCTCATCCCAGAGAGAGATGATTCAAGTGTTCATCCTCTTTAAGCTCTGCTCCTGCAAATGGTCTCCAACTTCATCATGGCAATGGTAAATGATCCCAAATGGTGCCTACCTGTGAAGCACTTGGCTTTCCCACCACTGTCATGGCAAATTCTGCAGAGAGTGATAACCATGCCCAGCTGCTATTTGCCTGCTGAGGAAGAAACCTGCTGCCATGTTATGGCTCACCGCAGGATGGGCTTTGTCTCCTGGCTTCACGCTCAGGCTGTGTGGCCAGACAGTTTTACCTTACTCAGGGCAGCTGTGTCCACAGAAGCCTCTAGTGGGCAGGTACACTCAGGAGCAAAGAGAGGAGAGGAAAAAATGATTCTCTGCATTTCACCTGAATTCATTATATTCTTTTCTGGATCAGATAGAGCCTACCAAGGTATGCTGCTGGAAAAAAAGAGATCTTACTACTATCTTCAACCACCCACCTGAGGGTGCAGAGAGGATGGAGCCCAGGCTCCTCTCTGAGGTATACTGGGATATGACAAAAGGCAGCAAGTAAATGGTGGAACAAGTGAAGTTTTTATCTGATACAAGGGAAAACAAAGATGATCAAACACTAGAAAAAGAGATAATGGTCTCTCCAACCTTGGAGATACCCAAAACTTAACTGGAGAAAGTCATGAGCAAGCTCTTGCAGAGCAGGGTGTGGACTAGAGACCTCCAAAGGTCCTGCCCGACCTGAATTAGTCTGTGAGTCTATCAGTGTTTGAGCAAACCTGGTTCTCACCACCACAGCAGCTATGCTATCTTTAAAAGAGTCCCTCAGCCCATGGGCTCTTCTGATCATCTTCTACTGCAGAGCCAGGGAAATGAGCTGTGGTGTGCTCCAGAGGTGGCATATGCCTGGACAGAAGGTTCTCCAGAGAGAGGTCAAGTCCCTCCAGGTCCCGGGCAGAGGAGTGGTCATCGTAATGGCATGCAGGCAGAGAGATAGGAACAACCCCAGGTGTTCCCCACAAGGAAGGAGGGAGGCAGAAATTCCTCCCCTACCATGGGCTCAGCTGAGCCAGCCCGATGAGTCAAGGCTTACTGTTCTGCTTGCTTTTCTAAGAGGAGATTAATTTCAGTGTACATTTCAGATAATCTAGAATCAGTCCTGAAGTGGCAGAAGTAATTTTAGATGAAGTTTGGCAAGGGAGAGGGGAAAGTAAAGGAAAACTTTTGTTCAAGTGAAATGACCCCTCCTGGTCAGGCTGCTCTCAGGCTGAGCCATCACAGCACATCCTTCTGGCCAGGAAATACATCTCTGTGCTGTCATCAAGCATCCTGCTACCCTTCGTCATAACCTCTTAGAAATGTCACTGCACTTCTAACATTTGCTGCTGCTTTCCATGCTGCACAAGCAATGGCTGGTCTCAGACTTGTTTTCAGATTTCTGTTGTTCTTCCTCAAACACAAAACTCCTTGAATTTCTGGCACCCGGTGGCTGCTTTGCAGAAAAGCCTTTGTAGAAAGCACGCAGGATTCAAACAGCAAGCCCTCTGAAACACGTAAGGGTCTGCAGTCCTGCACAACTTTACCTACTAGGAAGATTACGGAATTTATCTAAAACTTGGTTAGTTTTACAGCTAAACTGATTAATATAGTTCATAATTTTCAACTAGAAGGATTTGTCCAGAAAAAAGAAACACAAACACAGAATCACAGCACAGTTGAGGTTAGAAAGAACTTCCTGAGATCATCAGGCCCAAACCCCCAGCTCCTACACCAGGTTGCCAAGGGCTATGTCCAGACAGCATTTGAGTACCTCCAAGGATGGAAACCCCACCACCTCCCTGGGCAACCTGTGTCAGTGCTCAGTCACACTCACAGTAGAATAAGTGCTTCTGGATTTTTAGAGGGAGCCTGTTTCAGTTTGTGCCCATCACCTCTGCTCCCGTCACTGGGAACCACTGGAAAAACCCTGGCTCCATCCTCTATGTTCCCTCCTTTCAGGTATTTGTACACATTGATGAGATCCCCTGAGCCTTCTCCAGGCTGAACCATCCCAGCTCTCTCAGACTGTCCTCATAGGAGGGATGCTCTGGTCCCTTCAGCATCTTTGTGGCCCTTTGCTGGACTCTCTCCAGTAGCTCCATCTCATTTTTTGTACTGAGGAAACCAGAACTGGACCCAGCACTCCAGATGTGGCCTCACCAGTGCTGAGTAGAGGGGAAAGATGACCTCCCTTGAACTGCTGGCAAGAGTTCACCTCAATGACATGACATTTTCTTAAATAACAAAACAAAACGAAAACAACCAACAAATGGGCAACACGTCTACAAATGTCAAAAGAGAAAAATACACAGAAAAGATGCTGACATTTTCAGTAATTACATGCTCGGCTTTTCTGTTAGTGCAGAGCACAATCTTTTTTTGGGGGGATAGGGAATAGTATCAGGCTTTAAAATTTTTTATTCTCCTTCCTGCCATCCTTTCTGATATATTGGAAAGCACCAGGGTTGGTGAGTATGTTTTAGCTTTTTTTTAACCATGTCTAATAATCACACAAGTTGATTTTCTTTTGTCCTGATAAAGTTACTTTTTTTTTTCAGATCTAGTTTCTCTTTGGAATCCAAAGGGTTCTCCTTCGGATTTCAAGTCCAAATGTACATTTGCCATACGAATAACAATCCCTGCTCTATACGAGTCTCCTCAATGTGTTTTATAATACGCAGATGCTGGCTAACTCAGCATCTCCCCACTCATGCTGCCTGTGTGAGAGTTCACCTCTGTAGGTGAGGACATCGTATGTACCAGGTGAAAGGCCAGCAGTCCCGTGTAACCTTAAGCACAACAAGGTTTGAGAAACACAGCCGAGATAAGGATCTTCCCTTACAAACACCCAAGGAGACCTCACCAGATGAACACATCGGCTGAGCAACCCAGTGGAAATCAACCACTCCACCTCTCCGCTCTTGTCACAGGTAACCAGAAATAGCACAAGGGAGGGCAGACCACACTATCAGCAAAGCAGAGGGCTGCGAACAAGTGTTTGATACTCCAGTGTACTAAACATCCTGCTTCTAAAGCACAACTGGCATCAACCCACTGCAAAGGTGCTTTCAGAGCTGGGTTTGGTTTCAGGCATTCCCATTCCACACTTGGTTTCTTCTCCGTTTACGTACCAGCAGACTTAATTCAGTCTGCTGGCTGTCTCTTGACATTACCACGAAGCATTAGTCAACCCTCCCCCAGGTGAGTCACAGCTTGGCTCTCCCAGGCCGCCCGTTTCCCAGCAAATCCCTCTGACGGGGAGTCCAGGGCACCCCCCGGAAGGGCACGACTGAGAACCAGCGCCTTTCTTCCTCCCTGGGACAGATGCGACAAGAAGGGAAACCCAACGGGGGATGTCACGGGCAGAACTGACGCTAGCTCATGGAAATCGCATCCCTGCGCCCATTTCCTCCTTCCTTACCCA
>NW_010210191.1:0-26658 GCF_000695765.1 Mesitornis unicolor
TCTGTGATTCTGTGTGATTCTGTGATTTAAAGATTTTTGTTATCACATGCAGCAGTACTGGAAGAATACAAAAAAGTACACTGTTACTGTTAAGATGGAAAATGACAGACACATTAGATTCTTGAAGACTAGGATGAGCAAGTGGGAAGAGATTCCCGTATTTCTAAATATTCTTATGCAGCTCCTCAGGAATCTAGATTTTATGCAAGAGAACAAATATGATTAGTGAGCTTGACTAGGAAAATGAGAAAACAGAGTGTCTGCTAGAAGAGGCTCAGTACAGACCCATGGGAAGTTACTTCCATCCTACTGATAGGATCAAAAGAAACGGACTGAGACATAGTACCTTGGAGGAAAGTTAAACTCCTTTCAGCTTGAATGCAAAAATTTGACTAAACATCAGGAAAGGCCCTTCAGAGGAGGAGACTCTGAAGGGCTGCTCACAAACCACTTACTACCCACCAAACTTTTGTATTATAATTCCAAAGTGGATTTTTTTGCTTATTAATGACTACTAGGTATAAAAATACTGTGTTGCTGTGTATTTTGTTTTGCATTCCCCAGCTTAATATCCCATCTAATAGACTGACATAGCTGTCAGTGACCAAATCTTTAGGAAACCCTGTCTTACAAATAGGCCTCCGAAAACATATGGGATTTCACTCAGGTTCATTTTAAAGATGTCTTCTGTGGAAACAGTCGCATGTCTCTCACTTTGCATTTCCTTTGCAAGTGATAAAGTGCTACATATCTGTATTATGCCCTGAACATATCTTCCCTCTATTAAATAGAAACCATTACCTTCCAAGAAAAGAAATTCCATTATTTTGTCAACACAAAACATCAGATAGGAACAACACCTTGAGGATAAAGAGTAAATAGTTTTGTTTAGCTGATGTTTTTGCTGAGACACCAAAATCACTAAGTAAATGTCTGCTAATAGTAAATAACTGACCAACCAGCTATGGCAGTTATAAACATTTGCAAGAAAGTGAAAGAAATTGCACCATCACATTGTTACAGTTTCAGCACTTATCAGCAGGGTTGAGGAGATATGGAGATGTTTGCGATGCTCCACCCTCTCTCTAAATACATTTCAGATGCTGACAATCTGCTGATCAAAATGAAACAACCTTCAGCTAACAAAGAGTAACAACGAAATGCAAATACAAAGACGATGTAAAAACTGTATGATGTATTTTAAGATTATTTTTTTGGTGTGCGTCTAAATATAGATTCCTGGTTTCCTTACCTGTTAAGATAAATATACCAATGACCAAAAGTATAGGCATGATACCTAAATACTAGGTGTGACACTAAATTTTCATGTAAAAATCAGGAGTCAATCCGTACTGGATGAATAAACACATAAATTTACCTCTCTTTTTCTAGCTCTTCTAAATAACCAGTACTTTCTCTGCTTCCATTCATAAATCCTCTTCTTGGAAATGAACCCATGGGAACAGGACTGCACTCTCCTGAGCGGCTTGACACAGACCCTTCCCGGCTCCCGTAGGAACGCATGGACACCTTTGGCCTTAACTTCACTCCAGGGAAGCTGGTGCTTTCCAAGTTCAGTTCTGGATAATAAAGAGCAAACATTTTCAGAGTTGAAGTTCAGCAGCACAGATTTAGAAGATAATTTCTATCTTGATTTCTTATTTCCTGAACAAATCTGAGATTTTCTCGATGGAAATATTTTGCATGGAAAACCACAGAAGAACATAATGTGAACAAAACCAGTCTCAATGGTACACTTGAAGAATAGTAGTCATCTGAGCAGATGGCCAAACTGTAATCTTGAGAATCAGAGCAGTATCCCCACACAAGCCTACCTGCCTCTTTCCCAGAGGACTTTAGAAATGGGCAGTGCTTTAAAGAAATGTCACACGAGTTGTTCTTGTGGTTCACTTTCTAATGGTTTCTTTCTCAAGAGAACCTGCAGGTGCTTCACTGTCATGTAAGCGGTGACAATGTGCTCACTTCGGGGCCCTTAAAAGCAGACAACCCCTATGGTATTTCTGGTTTAGTGATAGGGATAATCGATGTATACAGGGAGTCAGTGGTCTGGGCTTGCTTTGCACACCCTGCATAGTGGGATGCTGCACATTCCAGCACACGCCCTAAGAAAGGGGGCATCAATTTCCAACATGACAGATGCAATTCCAGTAATATGACATGGAGAGGGCAGGGCATGCAAACAAGTTTAAAACAATGGTGGAATTAATTAATCATTAGCTTAAACAAACTTTTTTTCTGAAAAACTGAGTGAAATACAAGTTATATCAAAAGCAATTCAAATGAAGCAATTCATATGAAGGGTAACAGCAGAAAAAGCATAAAAGCAGCACAGGAACAGGTTTTTTTGTTTGTTTGTTAGGTTGGTTTTTTTTAAGAATGCTTCTTGAAATGCTAAACCAAAATAACAGGCACTGAGACCATCAAAGGCAGCACTGGGAAGAAGATGCAGCTGGTTTAGAAAATTTAACCCCAAAGAACAAACAACTGAGAAACAAATGAAGGTACTTAAAACATAATTCAAGACTTACCTTTAAGTCGTTCCAGTAAGTCAATTTGTCCAGAAGACACCATTGCCTCATCTTCAATACTTCCCTGTAGCTGTTTCAGCACCTCCTGTAAGAAATAAAGCTTAATTAAGGAATACAAACAAAAAGAAACCATAGACGAAATACATCTTATCCTGCCCTTAAGTGCACATTTATGTAATAGCTACTGAGACACCGATTTAAACTAAATTTCATGTGAGTAGTGATCAAGTGTCATAACTTTAATCGCCATCAAATATATTATACAGTATTTCCACATGCACTGTCACGATGTAAAGTCTATCCTGAGCGATTCATCCTCTCTGGTAGTCCAATCTATTGGCTTATTTAAAGATTATTCTCAAAGTAAGTACCAGTTATCTCGAACTTACAGATGGACAAATGGACACACAGAAAAATAAAATATCTCCATCTGTATCTAAAGTTAGTTGTGTAAATATAAAATTCGGATACAGAACTAAAAGTTACAAAAGTAGCTTGAATGCCACTTTTTAAACCTCAAAAATATTAGAGCAGAAGTAATCCCCAGGATTTATTTTCTGAAAGGCATTACCACCACTGTAAACCAGCAAGGAGAGTCATATTTTTCTTAGTACTACTATTGCTATTACCACCAATGCTATCACCACTACTCCTATAAGGAAAAGTCTTACGATTCTCTCATGGTGTTGTATTATTTGGCTTATTACTACTACTACTATTACTACCATTGCCATGCCTACAAGAAAGATATTCAGGACTCCTTCTAAGTCATAGAATCACAGAATGGTTTAGGTTGGAAGGGACCTTAAAGCTCATTCAGTTAAACCCCCCCTGCCATGGGCAGGGACACCTCCCACCAGACCTGGCTGCCCAAAGCCCTGTCCAACCAGGCCTTGAATCAAGATATTCTTTAAACAGACACACTACTGAGCTTTTCTATATTCAAAGTGTTGTTCATTGTTTAAAAAAAAAAAAAAAGTTAAAGTATTTGAATACAGAACTGCACAGCACTCTGGGGAAACAATCTCTAAGCACTAGACTCACCACATGGTAGCAGCACAGTCACTGCACCCACCCACCATGTAATTAGATGGTGGCTCTCTAGGGGAGTAATTCTGGAGTGCAGACACACTAATTACTATACTCTTTTGTGGAAATAATTCTGCAGGTGAAATGAGGCCAAATTTCTCAGTTTACACATTGCCTGTGTGTGTCCACATTCTTGTTCTAGTTTGGACCCATCCAATGCCAAACTCATCTGTCCCACTCCCATACTTCGGTTCACATTGCAGGGTGATCTTGGAGTGTGAACCAAATTCCTTTCCAATCAAACCACACCATCAGTTCTACTGAAGACTGTTAATGGACATTCACTCCACAAGACCAGCCTGGAGCCAGTTCAAAACCAAATTTCCTTGAAAGATACAGAGCAAGCACACTGGGTCCTCAACATAATTAATCTACAGATCTTGGTTTACTGCACTACATGTTAATGCTGGCATAGCCTTTAGGATCAAGTCTGGTGTGATAAAATCACTACTCTTGCCAAGACATCTCCACTGTGTTTGTGCTTTGAAGTGCATTCAAGGGCATCCTCATTAGCCATATGATCCAGCCACCTTTATACATAACATCTGCCTTGTCAGCAAAGTCAGACAAACAAGCAATCTGGTGTTTTTCAAAGAAGCACTCCTACATTATTTGAGGTAAGGGCAGATTACATTTGCAGACAGCAGCCTTAATTTAAAAGCCTAAAAGGGCAATGTGGATATGTGGAGTGGTCTTCAGAATACTGTAGGCTTCTGAAAGACATGGCAACTCAGATAAATTTAGAAATAACTAATGAATCCCTTTCCTCTGAGAACTGTAGCTAGGTGCGGGGGAAAAAATCCAATCCAAACATCAAATTCCTTCTCCTCTTCCCTTCTTAGAAGCCTCTTTCTCACCTCTCTCCTGCTATTCCAGAAATCATACATTCAGTATAGTTTCCTACATAATGAGTCTTCCTGCTTCAAGAGCCAATATGAAGAGCTAACTGGAAATATTATCACCTTTTTCTGCACTACCAAATTACATGACTTGAGGTGTCCAGGCAGCTAAAGACTGGTCTTTCTGAATACTGCCAACAGGTAAACATTAGCACACTGGATCACCTTTCTCAACTTTCTCTGCTACAGTTCATTAATTTAGGTTGTAACTTTTAGTTTTTAAATTAACTCCTTGTTTCCAACAGGACGTGCTTTTTAAAAAAGTTAACAGGTAAAGAGTTCCTCCTTACCTTTTTCTGTATTTCTTTTCTATAGTACCATTGCAAGGGTAACAATGCCATTATGAGGCCATAATGACATAAATTTCAAACTCAGTCACGGCACACGCTGAAATCTAAGCCGACGAAGCAGACAAAAGCTAGAGAGGAAGATGCAGCCCCTGGGCCAGGTACTGGTGGAAAGTGAGGCAGTGTGTTAAAATGACAAATCAGGGGATTTACAATTTTACCTGAGTAAAGGAACTGAAGTTTTCTGCAATTTTGAGGAAACATGGGAATTTATCTATTAATGTGATCATGCAAATATTTATTTATTCACTTTTTGTAACTCCAGGACTCAACACTAATGCTGTTTACATGCAGTTCCCCCATTTTTCCCCAAGATTACTACAGTGCTTTGAAACAGTATTTTCACACAATAATTTTAAATTACTTTTGAAATCATGTCTACTAAATAGTGTAAAATTTTCTCCACAAATAAACCTGAATCAATTTAACTGAAATTAAATTAATACTGTTTAGTTATTCAAATTTTATTAAATATACAAGCAGTGGTTTGTAGCATTATTATAAGCAAATTCATTACTAACTTGGTGACAACTTACTCAAAAAATACACAAACGTAAGTGTATCTATACGGAAAGGCTGCAAAAGTTGTTTTCTGTTCTTTTAAAGAATGGAAGTAAAATTATTTTAATGGTCACTTAAATATAACCTAGTTTATCTTGTGCTACTGCAGAAGTAAAAAAAACCAAATGCTTTTGGAAATGGAGCTGGCCTTATGACTCAACATCATTTTAAAAGGTTTCTTCTTTACAGTCTCCAAACTGTGAAGTACAGAAACAACGTCCGTTTTTTAAATTGTTGTTTGGACTCTGTGATATAGTCCTGACCTTACTTTCTAGATAATTAAATAAAAAAAGATCAGACCTGTCAGCAATAACCAGCTAAGTGGTATGGGTTGTAAATAAAACTGCTAAACGGCTGTGAATTTAGTCAAACTGCTAATAAAGAAAGGAACCACAGAGGAACACCACCAGATTTCAAATCCCAGTAAGTTAAGACTTAAAAATATAATCAGCTATTTGAACACAAAGTATAACTATTAAGAAATATTTCAAAACATGGTATCTGTAAAAAGACATTCTGGTTTAGGCATATACCTCTCCTTTGGCAGGAAAAGGAGCACTGATACCAATCCACACAAATCAGATATGTTTGGTCTTCTGTAAACACTACTTGCTTCCCTCTTCTCACCTCTTTCAAATAGAAAAAGCTTTATTACTTGTATACACTTTTCTAAAAGTTTTATGTACTCAGCAAATGCCAAAATCTATGAAAATCATCATGAAAATTAAATATATTAAATAGCTGGCAGAAGTATGCCAGATACACTCACAGAACCAGTATCAGCTGGAACAGTAAGTGAAGATGTTTTGAAATTTACTGGATCTAAGCATGAGCACATTTCTGAAAAGATTTCCAATAATACCCATTCTATAGATACATTTTTAATAAGACATTCTTCATATGTGTTCTTTCTTTTTAACTGTAATTATTCGTGGGCCTGTGGGAAGAACAGTCACATTCCTGTCATCTTCATGCATATATACACACACACGGCACTGTGTTTCTTTCAAGGTTTGTAAAGAAACCCCAAACTGAGTTATCCTTCAGTTTATATTTTTTCGGTTATGCTTATCACTGTATTTACAACATTTGAGCATAAAAACAGTTTAACTGCACAAATACAGAAAGCGTTTACAATTTCAGACAGTAACCGAAAATCTATTTAGCACCATATAGGATGGGAATATGCATGCTGACTGAGAACTATTGCTTTTAACCAAATCAGCAGTATTTTTAAAAGTAAGTATTTCTGGCAGCATTTGTACATGCAGTTGCATCCTAAACAAAGCGATTTTTGAAGTTCAACCAGTGTAGCACACAGAATACTATTTTCTATGCATTTATAGATAGCATAAACTTAAGTTCAAGGTCTTACATGACCCTTCATAACTCTATGAACTTGGCAGTGCCTTACACACTATCACATAGTGAATAGTGAATAGCATTGAACACACTATTCAACACTCACTAGGGCCAAGTGACAGCTATGGAAAAGGCCCTTTACTCCTACACATTTTGGCTAATTCCATTGCTACTTAATCAAGCGTGGTGGGAGTCCTTCTAATTGCCTGAATTGACAAGCAATTGCTCTGGCTGCTCAACCCTGCTACCAAGTCCAAATGATAACAGCAATGACAGCACTGCTGACTGAGGTGAAACACTGGAGCAACTCAACTCTGTAAGAAAGAGGAAAGCATCTGTTATGTGAAATGATGTTGCTCATTTTAATTTCGAACAATGTCATTTTCCAGAAGAAAAATATTTGCTTGGTGCCACCATGGTCATGAGCTGTCACTTGCTGTAACCACATACTGAAGTGTACTAAATTTTTAGTGCAAGCCCACTGTCAGATCAACTGTTAACTGATTTTATACTCAGAAAGAATGCTGTCCAAAGTAATGTCAGTAACTACATGTATCACCAGCTCAATTTCACTTAAATTAAAAAAATAACATTTTATTCAATTTTCCAGCCAATTTGGATTCTAGCAGAATCTTTAGAATTGCAAAGATCATGCTATTATTGTGAAATCCTAACAACACACATTCTCTGACATTTTAAATGCCCATGTTTTCTAAGATCATAAACGACTTTTATAAATACGTTTTTAGTTCACATGAACTTAAAAAGTTATTTGCAAATGTCTGACTCCATTAGTTGCAAAATCACTGAAGAGAAGCATTCCCCAGAATTCATCATTCGATTCAATTTGTAAAACTCAGTTCAGCTTATGGGAGTTTCTTCCACTCACACATTAGAATTTATCAGATGACCAATACACATTAGTATCTTCAAAACTACATTTCTTTTTAGAGGCTCTATCCATTCCACTGTCCCTTGCCTATCTACTGTACCAACAGTATACTTCCTCCATGTCACAATCCTGATGTGACAGCCTCTTGTACGTGTCTTAAGACTGACAACACCTCTTGCCTCCTGAAAGGCATGGGTGCGTGGGGCACCATAAAATCATTGTGCAAGTGCAAAATCCAACTGAGGGAATTAATTTGAGAAGGTAGATGTAAGCTCATTTTAGGGGAAAAAAAAATAAAAAATGAGAAGAGTATATGAAGTTTCCTACATTAACCTTGATTACCATTTTCTCTTGAAAGACTCCAGAAGTTCAAGCACTTACATGTTGGGAAAGCATGTATTGAAATTAAATGGAAATCAAGCATATACTGGAAAGAAAATACTGCATGAATTCACACAGCAGAAGTTACAGAAGCTCAGAATTTAGCAACTATTCCACAAATAATTATACAGGCAAGGAATGTTAAATGCTGAATCAATGCCTTTTCTCCCTACTCTTTCATCACACAATGCATTTTTTGAAAAACACTGGAAATTATTTTCACGAGTCAAAACTAAAATCTTTATAAATTTAGCCTCAAAAGAGGCATTGCCAATGAAGACAAGCAGGTAGCAGAAAGGTAGTAGCTACTACTCTGTCAACTTGCCCCTAAGAGTTAATTCTCCAGATGAACACCCTTTGTGTGTAAGACAGCTCATTTCACTCTCAAACTCGATTACCTAGCTATTTTGACAGTAAGACTGTTCACACAGCCAGATAAATAAAACAAATATGAAGACTTGAGGAAAAAGGTAGGAAGTTAGTGTGGGTACTCAAAGGATAAAATTAGGTGTCACCATTTTCTGTCCATTTTTATCACACTTGTTTTGCAGAATGGGATTACTACAAAGTTTAAAGAGGCTTTCCACAAGAGCAGAGGTGTATGCATATCTGGTGTACAAATGCCTATAGGGCCAACCATTTGGAAGAGGAACAGACTTTCAAAGTGCTAGATTCTATGCTACTACATTTTTAAGGTTCTCCCTTATTTAACAGCTATAATGTCAAATTTCTACAGTTATCCAATTCATTACTGCACACAACAAAGAAAGTTAGCACACAGTGAATTTTTAAAATATTTATTACTTCAGAATACAAAACACAATTCAGTTACACTGAGAGCAAAATATCCATTATCACTAACAAAA
Source organism: Mesitornis unicolor (assembly GCF_000695765.1). Lineage (NCBI taxonomy): Eukaryota > Metazoa > Chordata > Aves > Mesitornithiformes > Mesitornithidae > Mesitornis > Mesitornis unicolor. Next base: position 8,947 of record NW_010210191.1, read on the forward strand.
TATTTTGGTAGGTTGTACTGAATGTAATTAAATTTTGAGCACTGTCTGTCCACGATGCCATAGTGTTGTGTGAGAACTGTATCTCACAATACTTACTGAATTCTCTCGTACTGGCTCAGCAGTCTGCAGTCTGTTTCTAACAGAGACTGTAGTCGTGCAATTTCCATGACCTACATGACTCACTCATAGTGAGACCACAGCTCATTCAAGAAGACAGGTTTGGATAAGAAATCCAGCTGACAGAAGATACTGTCAGACAGAAGGAGTAACTTTCAAGAGAAATATCTGACTCTCTCCAGATAATGAAAATATGTGTTTAAAGACTTCACTTGCAGAGGTAAATTAGAAAATAACACTATTTTATACAAAGGTATATTTTAATCCTTACTGTGAGCACTGCCCATGCTAACTTCAGAAGGTCTTTCTGTAGAACAGGTAAAACTGTATCATAGGGTCTACAAACCAGCAGACAAAATCAGGGTAGCATCGCCTACCTTAAAGCTGGCATTTCCTTAATGTTTGAATGTGCAGCCCAAATAAAATTAATTTTAAGCCTTTTTTGGGTGGTATTTTTTTCATCTAAAAAGCAAAAAAAAAGTAAAAAATAAAGTCTATTGTGTACATTACTACTTTTTAGTAGTTTCAATCACAAGGTTATTAGTGCTGCAGGCAAAGAACCAATATGGAGGACAGATTCATTGCAAAGTCTTCACTGTTCAAAACTGACACAAATTAGAATTTCACTTTTTTTTTTTAATTCATGCTTTTGATTCATTCATACCCTCCCATAGCTTCCTTCTCAGAAGCAGGAAACTTATTACACAAACTCCACATTTGCTACTGCACCTTGAGCTGTTCTTCAAAACACTTCTAGTTCCTTCTACATTTCCCTTGTCTGCTGTAACTTCTTTTCCTGCTTAAAACTCCCCTAAAGCTGGGCCACAACAGAATTCAGTGAAGTATCAAAGAAATCAAGACAAAGCCTCTACTGTGTGCCAGACAGCTGTATCAAAGCAAGCTATAAAAAAATGGAAGTTTGGAGGAGAAAAAAAAGCTCTGTTAAGTCAGCAGAGTGCACAATATCATACAAATAACTGCTAAGGGCCAGGAGTAAAAAGTATAAAAAAAGAAAAACAAAGCAACTTTGGCCACATCAGCCAGAACACTGAAAAAACAGTCAAAATGAAGTTGAGTCATTAGAGGCGGCTGGAAGATGCATGGACACAATGCCAGGACAAGGGTAGATTCAACACAGGCACTACTTTCTGTGGTACAACACTTGCATGGCAATGAGCAAATGGAGAGCATGTTAGAAGGTTCTCATCAGTCGGTGACATAAAGGATAATCAAGCAGGGAAAGTGTATGCTCAACTGCTGCTAGTGCTAAGAAAAAAAGCTTGCTTTCACTGCCATCTGTACCCAAGTAAACACAATTCTTCGCCAAAAAGCTTTAAGCCAGGCATGCACAGGTAGAACAGCGATGATATGAAAAAAACAAATGCCAGAACCAAAGGATATTGTAAAAAATGGTAATGTGCTCACAGCCTCATAGCAGCATAGTAATGACATCACAGGATGATCACGACGCTTTCCAACTGCTTCATAAATTGTAGAGGAAACTATGGGATCATATTGGCAACTTAAATTATTCAAATTCTCTGGACCTTTACATAATAATCTAACAACTCTGGTTTCCTAAAAAAAACCCCAACAAACTCAAACAACCCAAAAAAATACCTCCCCATCCCCAACAAAAAAATCAAACAGAACAAAACCAAAACAAACCTCCAAACAACAAAAAAACCCACCAAAACCCACCACCCAAAAACCTAGCACTTTTTAATGTGACAAAGTTATCCTTGTGCCACCTCATGTAGAATTTTTGAAGTTAAATTATCACACTTTTTATTCCAATTAAGTACAAATTTTCATCAAAAATGCTTTTCTGAAATTATTTGCTAAACTGTTCTCCAGAAACATAAAGACTAACGTATTGGGGACCACGCTACTTTTCAGGTGGCCAGAGCGTTGTGGTAGATCTGCTCAGACCTTCTTGTTAACTTTCCACTGGAGTCCCAAAGACAACTGGAAAGGTTTTAAACAAAAGCTAAACTATAAACCAGGATAATTAGCTAAGCTTTTAATTAAAAGTTTTAAACATTCAAACAAAAGCGAAAAAAAAGTGAGTTGAAGAGACTCTTCAACTGCTATTCTCAAGTCTCAGTACAACCCCCCCCCACTGCGTACAGCAGCCTTGCAGGGCAGACTTGACCTGCAGAGCAGTATTTGGTCCCAGAAAGGGCTCTCCATCACTAGTCAGGCAGAGGTCTCCAATTCCTACTCTACCATAGGCTCCTGCTGTCACCTTCCCCCCTTCATGCCACTCCAGCCCCCAAGCTCTGAAGGCCCCTTTCCCTCTCCTTTACAATGCTCTGGAGCTCTACAAAGGAGGGAAATTCAAGTCCTCTTCCGCCATACCCAGCTGGGGAAAAAACCCAATAGAATCAAGAGCAAACACTGTCCTTCACACTGGTACAGATCACCCACACCAACAGCCCAGTTCCAACAGCAGGAACCTAATGAGGACACACGAATAAAACAAAACCTACTGTTCATTTCTCTTGTATGTTCTCTCCCCAGTTTCTAGCTGGCCATGACTTGCAGACTTCTTGAAACCAAAACTCCAGTGGTACTACCTCCTGATCAATTATGCTGGTATCCAAATGCTCCCATAGCAAAGACAAGATGAAACTTATCTCAAAGATGAGAAATGCAACTGGTTTGGTTTGTTTTCGGCTTGCTATCTGACAATGTTATTTGATGACTCTTAGATGTGGTATTGAGGGAAACCAGTAATTCCCTATTAACCTTGCTTATGCTATTTATGATCTTTTAGAGCTCAACAACCTTCTTCCCATCTTGTCCCTCTCTCTGTTCTCCCACTCTCTCCACCTGAAAAGTCCTGTTCTATTCTATCATGCCACTTAAGGAAGCTTTTCTTAACACTTATTTTTTCTGCACCTATACTAATTCTACTATATTGTTATGAGGTTCCTTGGAACAGGACATACTACTCAACTTCTGGATGCAGCATATGTTACTGACATGATTATAGCTTTTTTGATTTCCTATTTGCACCAAGTAATTCCCAATATCAGACTGACTTTTTGGATCCAATGTAAGCAGTAACCTGACAACTTATGAAGAACACCTGACATTTTCAGATATTTACAATATCTCTAAGCCCACTTTCTATGCTGTTGCCATGCTAATTCAGAACCCCGCATTACATATATAAATGCTCTTTTCCAACGTGATTGTTTTACACTTCATGGCACTAAATTTTATTTGCTGTGTATTCAATTCCCTCACTCAATACCACAAGGTTCTTCTGCAGCTCTTCACAGTTCATGTTCATTTTTATCATACTGAAAATCATCAGCCTTTTTCACCTCATTCTTTTTTCCAGATAACTCATGAATATGCTGAAAAAACACAGGTCACGTCAGAAATCTCACTAAGACTCTACTTGCAAAATAAACAAACAATTAACTCTGTTTATTCTGCTCCTCATTTTCTACTTTTAAGTTGGTAATCAAAGAACCTATCTAAATCAACTTAGATTCTTCAGGAGTCTTTGATCAGGGACATTATTAAACTAAATTTAGAAATCCAAGCAGAATCATCAGTGCCAGTATTGCTTACCCGCTACTCAATGATTCTTTAAAAAAAACACATATTTGTGAGCTACCCTTCTCCCTAAGAAAGAAATGTTAACTCTGCCTATTAGCAGTTGGTTCTTCACTGCATTTTCTGACATGTCTATTACAACCTCAGGCTTGCAGTTCTGTAGATCAGCAGTTTTTCCTAAACTTTTTTCTCTAAAAGTGGCATCACACCTTCCATAATTTGCATGCTGACCCCATTTTAAACACTGAATACAGATCTTGATCTTAGTCTGACAAGCAAGTGATTGTTATAAACAGAAGAACATAGACATGTAAAGATCTTGTAGGAAAATTACATACATACATACATATGCACAAATTTGGTAAGCAATACAGATGTCTGTCTGGTGGGGGAAAAAAATAAATCACTGAATTTTCTTCAGTTTGAATTCCAGAGTTTGTCAGTGTAACATTACATTAACAGACAACAAATAAAAGGCGATATGTAAGGAAGCAATTGGAAACATGCTAGTGAAGGATCTCGGGGGCTAGGTGTTTCTAACTAACAGGAGATCACTCTCAAGCAGTAAGGTTGACACAGTGTGGATTACACAGAAGAGAAGCTTTCGCTAAGAAGGCATACTGGCTGAATTGCTGCACAGAGGGAACCTGCCATAGCGGAACCTCAGGATCCATAAACAAAGAAGGAACCACCAGCTGACAAACTGATGGAGACTTTTGACAGAAAGGAAATAATTTACATGACTACAGTTTTAAGTATACAGTTTAAAGTATCCAGCTCTCACAATCAATCCAGTAAATGATTTCTCCTCTTTCTTAGCTGTAGTCTGTTCTTTCTTTAAAGCCAAAGAGGTCATACCTCAATCTTCCCAACTTATTTCTGGTATTTCACTATATCTGTTTTTTCCCTTTGCTCCAGAAGTTTTATCACTGACGCTTATATTTAAGACAGTGCCACTGAGATGTTCTCTGCATAGCAGTGAAATATACCTAAGCTCCATATAAGCAATTACTGTGGAGACACCAAAACATTGGTTTTGGTTCATGAAGCAACTATAATCCACTATGTTATATCTGACTTGAACTCTTAGCAGATATAACAACCTAACAGATAACTCGGATCACTTGGAAATCAGATTTCCAGTGACAGTTCTGGAAATTATGCTAATATTCTGATGTGCAAGGAGGCACAATGAAATCACTATGATACTAAAAATTTAAGTATAAACTTCCCAAGTTACACAGCAGTTTGCTTACTATGTTATAGCCTATTCACCAACAGCAATTCCAGATCAATTTTAATTTTAATCCAGATCTATTTTAACATAAGCATTTATCTTCTGTGTACTGAATGCTTCACTTTCAGAGGTTAACGTAATTTTTTATTTCTGTATGCCTTGGTGAAACATTTCACTGCGTGTAATGCCAACTAAAAATTTTTTCTCTGAAGATAAAAGGAAAAAGGGAAAAGGCAAGATGAAGCTAAAACCACTCTCACTTTGGAAAGATACGGGAAAGTCATGTAATCTGACACAGTAAGTAACCCCAGCAAAACATGTACTTTCTAGTACCTTAGAAGAAAAACTGTTGTTAGATTTCTGAAGATGGGATTGCGAACATGAGTATCCATTAAATCTATTTCCCTACCACCTACCTGAGCAACCTCATATGCAGATAGACAAATACACATTACGTATGTATACAGTACATGACAAAATTGTTACGCTTTATGTATCAGAGATCATTGTGAACATGTTAGGCTTCAAATTCTAATTTGTGAGCACATGGGTTACCAGGATACATTGGACTAAAAACTGTTGTGCTAGTTACAAAATTATTTCCTAGCACCTTCTGTGCTTTACAGTGAGGATCATTAAACACTGATGATCAGAGAGAGCTGACCAGAATAAAGTAGGTTTTCAAGGTTAAATATCAAGAAATGGTGGCTAAGCAGACTGTATGACCATAAAATGGAGCTTGGTTATTGCCTGCTTAACTAATCCAGGAGACATCTAATAAAAGTAGTCACAGATTCCAAAAGAGAGAATTGCTCAGCTATGATTTTAAAGCAAACCTCAAAATTTAGTCAAGGGAGATAGAGGGTACCAACAGTATCTGAAATATTACATTGCTACATGTGTAAACTTCTAAAAAAAAGGATGTGATTCAGCCACTGGTGTATCTGATGTAAAGGATCAGAACTCTTTTATGGCTTATAGATCACAAAATGCCAAGGTTAACAAAGAGTTCGTGTCCAAAAAGTGTAAGAGAGTGTCAAAAACATTGCAATCAAGTTAATACTGGGAACTTTCTGAACATCAATCTCCTGTTTTTTATAAACAAAAGCATGCCAACAAACTCCAAGCTGGAAGCAGTACATTTTTCAGATTCCTCCTTATTAATGAAACAGACTTTTAAGTTGCTAATTTGTTGGTCAGTCTGTTATTCTTGCTAAGGATTTGTATATTTATCCCTTTAAATACTCATAAAAATATTAAAGGAAGTTATATTTGCAGATAAAATAAAATGAAATTTTATTTAATTATAAAATTACACTCAGTTCTAGTAGGATACAAGCTTTCTCAGATTCTCACAACTCTATCATGACAGAAACAAAACAAAAAAACAGGCACCATGACATCTACTTTAGCTCACTTTTTACCTTTAATTCTGCTAATTTGAGTACTAATTATTCAATCTCACAAAGTATGCACAACACTGCAATAAATCTGGGATATTCTATACGCTTAATGTTTCTTCTGCGGCCACATTATCTTAGCTTAACATTGTACAAACACATTCAGAATCAAAATCTTCAAAATATCTTAGCACTTGTTTTTTTTATTTACTCAAAATACATTTCAATCCAACATAATAGCAACACAAGGTTTATTACTCTGCTGTCTAATTAGCAGAAGAAACCCACAAACAAATCCATGTCAGAAACAAACCACCCTTTGGACGTGCACTGGACATGACAGTAACTAGTTCTCTAGGGTTTTGTCTTTTAAACCTGAATTCCTTAAAGGAGACAAACAAAACAACAACTGAAAAACCCACAGAAAATTATTAAAACTAAAACCTTAATATGAGGACAATGATCTGCTAAAACCTCAGCCACCACAAAATGAAAAACTGTAAAAAAAGTCATGAAGCAGCAGATTGTTATTTGTTGAGAATAGGAGTTTAACAATTGCCTTGTTTATTTACAGTGGCTACAATGCTTCTCAAAAAAAAAATTAAAAAAAATCAAGAAATCTGCACTTTGGTCGCAATAACCCCATGCAGCGCTACAGGCTTGGGGACGAGTGGCTGGAAAGCTGCCAGGCAGAAAAGGACCTGGGGGTGTTGGTGGACAGCAGGATGACCATGAGCCAGCACTGTGCCCTTGCGGCCAAGAAGGCCAATGGCATCCTGGGGTGTATCAGAAGGGGTGCCTTCCAACTCCTAATATTCTGTGATTCTGTGAAATCTGAATCAGTTCTACTGACAGTCTTCCTGTTCTATTATTGCTACTACATAAAGCTGGAAGAGACAACATTTTGCCCACAGAGCATTGCATGTAATAAAGATGGCTTTCTCCCATAAGGTAACACACATTACTCATGTAAAATCCAAGCACTCAGAGAGTGAGTATGGAAATCAAGCATGACATTATTCTTTAGCTACTTCCTGAATAGCTGGAAGTTAACTTACGTACATTTATTTCCCCTGAGATTTTATACAGGGAAAAATGCTGATACGAATTAGTGATGACATTAACAAGAACAACAAAAAAGTCATCCTTAACAGAAAAATACTTGTCTTTTAAAAGAACCAGGCAGAAGAGTCTTCATTTGGAATGTGTGTCTCAAAAATTGATGTATTTTCCTAAAAAAAGTCTTCCACATTTACATACTTTACATGCACAAAGTAGTATAGCTGACATTAGACTGCTTTTTATCTCTTCATGAATTTTACAGGTTTTGAATTAAAATAAAACTATGTTTGTTATTTTCTGTATTTGTCCATAGTCTGTGTTTTATACAGTTACTGTCACTATCTACATCTAGACAATGAAACAGTTTTATTCACTTACGGGCCAACATCATTGCTTCAGCAGTCAAACAGCTTATTTGTTGATTCAGAAAGAACATTTAATCATACCAAACTACTGTATTTCATCTGACAGTAAGCCAATAGTAACAACTGAAGTTTCCAAGTTAATCATAATACACTGAGGGATTTATTTTGTTTCAACAGTTAATCTCTCTAGGACAGCACAAACTGAAAAACAAAGTGGACACTTTTTTACTAATTTTGGCACCCCCAGTATCACATTTATCTTTGTTTACCCTATATGTTGTTTTCTGGTCAGCAGACAGCTTTCACTTTTATATATGAAATTGAACATTAAACACGAAGCATTCAGACATTGCTCTTACATAGGTCAGTAGTAGTTTATAATAAATACACATGCAAAATGAGCTCATGTTAAGCTTTTAATTCCAGTATGATTACCTTACCTTTCTGAAATGGAGCGATTATAAGGAAGAGGCACACTTACACAATAGTTTAACACTAGTACTTCCAATACCGTTTTTTTAAAGATACAATATTGTCTTTAAAATGCCCCTCCTAACTATTCACTTCCACAACCAATTAAAGAATGTAAGGCAAAGGAGGAGACACAAGCAAACACACTGTGTGATATTTCTGCACTAGCCCACAGATTAAAATTCATGGTGCAAGAACAGTTATGGCTGTCACAGAACCACAGCTCGTTATCCCCACTGCTGCCACTCTTTTCCCACTAATACTTGGGATTTTACTTGGTGGGTGAGACTGCTAGGGTTCTGTGACGTGCTTCCAAAGGATTGTTTTTTCCAAAATATTTGGAGTTTTAACTGCTTGATACAGTAGTGAAAGAGCTTTCAATCTCCACTGCTCTAGTTCTTCTAATTATTTTTCTTGTAATTATCCCTAATTATGGCACCGGAATCATACAAACCATGCAGTTTCTTTCAGTGAAAGCCATTGCATACTTTCCCAAAAAGCTTGCAAACCTGAAATTATCTCCCGACTGAAGAAAAACCTGCAATGATGCCCATCAAACTTCACCCACCAACTATAATCAGACTCTCAGATCATTCCAATACCATCCTTCGGGTTCAAGACAAGTCAAAGCTCGGTTTTGACCCTTTCCAAACAGCTTCTTGGTTCAGGTGCAGGGGCAAGCACTCCTGAGGAACACAGTTAATTAGGATCTCTTCATAGAATATGGATTTTTTTAAAAAATCAAATTAATCTGAACAATCTCCTTCCCACCCATCCCCCAAAATGAAAAGAAACATACTGAGTTTGATACTCAAGTTGGTGATTTTTAAGATAAATTCCTTAGGTCTAGAATTATCTCCTGACTCATTATCTCCTCTTCAGAAGGGAAAAAAAATGTGACATCCACGCTGTATATGTTCATAAACACTCCTCTGTGGAGTGCGATAGAGCCACTTTCCATTTGGTGGTCTGCTGGGTTTGAAGTAAGGACAGAAAGCTACTCCACATCCCAAATTAATGCCCTAGAGCTGTATAAGCTGGTCTGTCTCTAGGTCAGTGGAAATTTAATTATCTGCATAAAAGCCAAAAGAACCCCAAACCAACAACAAAAAAATCCCCTAACAACGAGAAAACCTGCATGGGGACAAGGGAGGAGAAAAAAAGACATTTACACTCCTTGCTTTTCAGACTATGAGGAAGATAATCTCTCCTGTTTTCTCTCCCTTATTTTAGACTGCAATGACAGAGAGGGAGAGGGTGTTAGCGACAAATTTGTTGTAATATTATCTTAAGAAATACAGTCTAAACGACAGAACTAGCCTTCAGATACATAACTGAGCAAACAATTTTTCTTCCACAGCTGCCAATGCCAACCACTGTTTCAAGTAGCCGGTGTAAAAGAGTATAATTTCATTTCAATTTAGGTAACAAAACCATCTTAACCTTACATTGCAATGCAAGGTTAAATGAATCTGAAAAATTCGCACTTCTTTTAAGAGTTGTAACTAATGATAGTGCTTCAGAACATAAGAAAATTTTTCTTCTTACAGTGAATATACAGGTCACAACCTACATGCTGGAAGAAAAGAAAGTTCAGTTCAAAGTTCTTTTAATTGCTATATTCATCAAAGTACCATATTTTAAAAAATAAAGATTAATTATAAAGGAACAGTAAGTCTGCAATATGAACAGAAAACAAGGAGATGGACATAGAAATGTTGTTTAATATACAGAATATGGCAACCCTATCCAAGAGCACATCTAGAGACACCAACAATTTCTGAGTCATATTAACTGAGGTACCAAAAGCAGCCTCGTTTTGCTGACTGCTAGCAAAAAGCAGCAAGATTTGTCAGCTTAGGACAAGCCCTACATTAATGCCTGTGAAATTCTGCCTTGTTCAGTGTCATGGATCACACAGATGCAGTCCTGTGCATCTTCCTACTGATTAAAATCCATCTCAATTCCAGCTGAGCCTAGTGTTTCCTCTTGGATAGATGGCTCTGAAAGCCTGCACCTAGCCACTGACCACCAGATGGACAGATCTGGGTGAAATTATTAAGCATAAATTTAGGCTTTGGGAGAACCTGAAGAACCTGTGATTTTATTTTAAAATGAACTTTTCCTTTTGGGATGTTAAATACTGCAGTTGTAGTACGTAAAAAAAATTGTAAACTTACCTTGAAACACTGAAAGCCATTTTCATTAGCTGAACAATACTTGCTTTGTCAAACTATGTCAGCAGACTGGGCTTCCTGCTGTTACTAAGTACAACAGTGCCAGAATGGTAGTGTTTACCATGACACACTAGAAAAGAAGCTATAAAACTGGAAGCTGTTTCTAAAAGTACTGTTTTGAAATATTTCAATTTTCAAACTAAGCAGATTTGACAGTTTTCCCTTACACAGCCTGGAAAAGGACTTCTGTAGGAATCTAAAAAGCACACAAAACTTGTTGAGCAACTAACAGTCCATGAGACAAAAGGCAGCAACAGAAAAACTGATGCACACAGGCTCAGAGCTTGCAATACCTTCATATTAGAGGCCTCGGTTTCCAGTTTTGTTAGGTGATTTGAGTTATCCTCTAGCTCTTGCCGAAGGTTGGAGTTCTCCATCTTTAATGCCTCAACTTGCTTTAACAACTGATCATATGAAGCTGCGGCCATTCTGGGCTACACTCAGTCCTAAAAAAAGGTAAGAGAAAAATATTTAATTTAAATATTTTAGCAAAACACCCAAATTTATCTAACCATAAAATTACCCCTCTTTTTGCCATTTACCACTCCACTTTCTAAACATGTAATTTAAATCCATTAAGCCGAAGTATTAATGCCTAGAACTAATGCCAGTTCAAAGACTTTTTTTAAGTGGGCTTCCATTTAATACACATGACTGAGAAAATGAAAGAAGTTCAATAATTGCTTTAGGTATTAGGAGAAGCCAGAATACATGAAATAAAATCAAAGCATCATACTGAAGCATACTTAGTGTTCACATTTCAATTCTAACACTGAGAAACTATGCAGATAATAGACCATATTTAGTAATTTTCAGGTAGACAACAAGCACAGTCAACCGTATCTAAAAGATGCTGACTGCCTACTTATTTTATGAAATTAAAGAGAGTCACAGATGTTCAAAATTCCTAGGAATAGCATGGACTAAAGAAGATCTTGTACTGAAGGCAAACAGTAAATATTGAGGAATTTTAACAGAAGCAAGCATCAAATGCAGTAGCAATCAAGTCTTTTGTAGAAATACCCTCCAAGGCACAAAGACTAAAACAAATATAGTTACAAAATTCTAACACAAGAAGTGGTCATATTGCAGAGTAGAATAAAAAGATGCAAAGCTATTCTTGATATCAAGATATTCGACACTATTTTGGGTAATACTCCTAATCCTAGAACACCAATCCAATTACTCAGCCATTACAAAGGAGAAAGAAAAAATAAACCAATTTAAATTATAAAATTCAAATTGTTTCCCACTTTCCAAACCAAAAACCATCAAAGTTATCATCTAACAACATAAGTTAACTAAAACATCACTAACCATGTTTGAGCCCCTTTACAGTTAGACCTATCAATTCCTTATTCATCAGCCATTCATAAGAACAAAAGCAAGCCTAGCACTTCAAGTAAGTACAAGTTACCCTTCCAATATCACTGCCAGAATTTACGAAGTATGCAGGCTGTAACTCAAAGGAAAAAAAATACTAAAAGCTTAAGGGACAGCATTCCTTTTCCTTGTTACTGCAGTACTTTTGAAAAGATGAAATTAATAAAAGCTCTTATTTAGCATTTAATGTTAATGAGGATACTCTGTGTGTCCCCTCACCAAGCTTTTGACCTTACTTCTTGTGTAACGCCTTATGTAATCAACTTTGCTCTTCCAGATCAACCTAAACTGAATTATCCAGCCTACTAAAAAATAGGTTATTATAAAAAAATTTCAGTTCCCTAATATAAATTTTGAAAATTGTGTTTAATCTTTCTAAATTTAAACTCAACAAAACATAAAGAAAAATATATACCATTGAAGACAGAAACAATACCAAAAACCATAGTGCATTTGATATAACTAGTTTATTTCCTTTTCAAGAAGCAAGTCTTCATGCCCTAAGCACATGTCACCATCAAAGACAGGAGAAGTAAGAAGCCACCCACTTAGGAATTATGATTTCCATGACAACACCCATAAACTGAAGGAAAAAAAAATCCCTGACAAATTTATTTTTCAAAATTTGGTCATGCTTTACTGGAGACCTCATTTTTAGTGAAATTAAGGCACTCTGAAACATCTACTCTACTCTGTGAATTCTGTGCATCTACCATCAGGCTATCTCACCTAAAAGGTAGACAGCTGTCAAAGAAATTGTAACAAAAAGGAAAAAAAAAAAGCAGACCGCTTCTGTTCTATTTCATGTATGGTTGTGTTTAGTAAGTAACAGTTTCCATTCTCATTAATAAAAAAAACAGCTGTAGTTCACTTTTCTTTTCAGAATATACACCGCATGGACAATTCTGCCCAAGCCCAAGGAAAGGTAGACAGAAGTGGAAATATTTCCACACCAGTTGTCACAAATTAGTACTGGATTATAATATGGATAGAATCTGTTGGTTTCAACTCAAGTATATCACACATTTATTCATTTACATCTAATTTACAGAAGCTGCTATGAGCCACGTATTTGACGTGCATTTTGATTCTAGCTAGAATGTATCTTTCTCCCATTATTTTGATTCATAATTAGTAAGAAAGGGCAGGTAACAATAAAAAAATATCAATTTTCCATGTTCTGTCCACACTAAGGAACTCTCACTCATGAGTCTGGAAGCTAAAACAATTAGCCATGTTAATAAGATGCAAGTAAGGTAATGGAGAAAACTCAACAAGGGGAGAAGCCACAGCAAAGACAGCAACTGCATAGCTCTGATACTTTAAATACAAAATAAGCTTAAAGTATTTATGTTTAATTAGTGAGGATCCAGTTTCTGAAAGGGAGGTTTGGTTTGTCTTCTCCCACTCCTGATATAAGTATCTAAGCTTCCTCTTGTGTATCTTATTTTCATAACATGGAAGCACTGAGACAACATTCTGCCTTGGACTAGGAGTCGCTTCCTGGTTTACTCAAATGTTGATCTTTACTCTGTTGGTTTTCAGATTTAACAAAAAAAAAAAGTTAGCTGGTTACTACAAGATGGGTAATCCAAAACATCTTAATTTGTTTGTTAAAGAGATGCCCAAGTGGGCAATAAGTGACACTGCCAGAGGCAGAAACACTCCTGCACTTTTGGCAGCTGGCAGGAGCCACGTTGCCTTACAGCAGCTCTGCTGGCTGCTGCGGGGCTTGGCAGAAAGCAGCTGGCACCAGCAAAAACGTCTGCTCCACTGCACCAGGGCATTCACATCGGCACCTCAGGATTACAGAATCACAGAAGGTTAGGAGTTGGAAGGGACCTCGAAAGACCATCCAGTCCAACCCCTCTGCCAGAGCAGGATCACCTAGACCAGGTCACACAGGAACACGTCCAGGCGGGTTCTGAATGTCTCCAGAGAAGGAGACTCCACAACCTCTCTGGGCAGCCTGGTCCAGTGCTCTGTCACCCTCACAGTAAAAAAGTTTTTCCTTATCTTCAGTTTGAACCTCCTATGCTCCAGCTTGTACCTGTTACCCCTTGTCCTACTTCTAGACATCACAGAGAAGAGCACAGGATTTTAAAGATAACTTCCTGGCCGGGAGAAGCATACATCACATCTTTTGGGAGCATAAAGAGGTTTGAGCAAAGTGTGTTTGAAGTCAGTATATTCACATTGAAGACTGGACTTGAAGGCAGCCAGTCTCACACTAGCAATACGCTGAGAGCCACTTAAACATCTGCTTCCAGTGATGCCTGTCATCCCACTGGCTGAGACTTCTCGGAGACACACAGACACATACCTACCTGCCTGGCCTTCCAAAATAATTCTCCTTTTTCTTATGTCTAAGGGAAGGACTACCATGTATTTCAGGAGAATAGTAAACTCCTTTCTAGAAACAATGGATTCACCTACCCCAACTGCATCACACATAAAACTAGTTATAACAGAGATGAACAGAAAAACTGTATATCAGTAAGGAGTAGCTCAAAGACAATATGATACTATGCAGTGCAGAAAGCCAAACTGTTGGGTTGAAGGCAGGTTCTTAACAAACTTTCCTCAAAATTATTAAACATTAATGAACTTGCCATCAGAACTTGCTCCCATAAATTCAAGAGACTTCGCAAGGTCAGAGGACTACATATCATATACAGGGAATCTGATGAACTGAAATATGGAACAGTAAAAACAGGGTGGAATTAAATAGCACAACAATGCAAGGTCACTTATGTAGAAAAATCATCACCTGGAACCAGTGAGTGGGGAGAAGCAACTTGAATCTTTCAGCAGCCAGTCTGTCGAGCACCTGGGCACTGCCAACTTAAGACTGGCACAAGGAAAGCCAGAGTTTTCAAGTCTTTTTACAAAAAGTGAATTTAAGCGGTTGCAGAGAAAGACACTAAGTCATCGAGGGATTAGAGGGTCTCTCATATGAGAAGAGACTTGACAAGCAAGCCTCTGCTGCCTCAGCACAATGAAGGCTGAAACGACACACCTACACATTCTTATAAGGTCGGAGAAAACACTCAGGAAAGAGAAAAATATTTATATTAAAACACAATACTGACACAGAAAAATGTGCATAATCAGTCATTTGTCAGTGCAGGTTGACAACATGCAACAAGTTGCCAATTCAACAATATTCTTGCCTAGCTCACTACACAGGAAAGAACTTGACTTGGTGGTTCAGAAATCCAATCTTATATTCTTAAACTTCAGTACAGAAAAATATTGTACTTATTTTCATATCTCTAAGCTATCGACATCTTTTTCACCTAAAATAATGAAATGCCAAAGCCACTTCAAAAGACACCATTATTTAATTTTAAAATGGGGAAAACAGACACAGGTAATGCATGATCACAAGGCAGCTTAGGCTTTCTGATGCTGAACACTGTGACACTTCTCAGGCACTTAGTCTGTAGAGTGAAATCACAAGGCTCCATTACACACAAGCTGTTTGAGCTAACACCCTCAAAATTAAAATCTGCTGCTCTATTTCCTGAAGCCACAAACAAGACACATCAGATCAGAGTTTAGGTCCCAAAACCAATCCTTGGATTTATACTCCAAATTATCTGAGTACAATAAAACAACTTTATTTTTAAACACAGATTCTATTCTCATCAATAGTAACTGACTGTACTGCTGCATTCCCTTCTTGTAATTTCCCAGTGGTAACAACACTTGCCTTGGGGAAGAGTCAAACTCTGGACCTTCTCGGCCAGACAGCGTTCACAGCCACATATCATCTCTTTCACAGTGAAGTAACCGAAAACAGTCCAAAAGAAAGCCAGGATTAGTTTACACAGGGCCCACCAGCCTGAAGCTGTACCACTGCACATACACAAATATATTCAAGATCACTGGGGCCAGAATGAGCTGAATCAAGAATAAATGACTCCTCCCCCTGTAGGAAACCACTACATATGGGGAGTGGAGGGGAAAGAAAGAACTCTGGCCTCCGATACCCACTTCATATTTTACCCAGCCCAAGGGAAAATGCATGATGCAACACCACACACCTTTGTGAAGGTCACTACTATGCTTCAGTCAAGCTCCCTTTTGCACTTTAACTATGTTTCTTCACAGAATGGTCATCATTCATAGGGAGGAACAGAGATATCCCTCTCTCTAGATTGACACCAAGAAATAGCCCTCTTGGAATACAGAAACTTTGACATTTAATTTCCTCATTGTAAGAAGCACTTAAAATCTAGTTCTCCTACTTCCCTCACCCATATTCCCCATCATTAAGAGGTTTCTTCTCCTATCAAAATAAAGTGAAATTATGACAAGAAATTTCATGCTTTACTGGATCAGCAGTTTGCATGAATATACATATCAAGGAAAACTTTCAACCTAGATATAACTCTCTTACACACTAAAATCAAAATTAATGGGAAGCCTAAATTTATGCAAATGTACTAGACTTAGATATGCATTCTTCTACGTTAAGAACCAGTAACAACTGCTCAGAAATCGAGGACTTAGATGTACTCTTTTTAGTTCAAATCCCAAGAGACTGCTAAAATCCCCAATATTCTCTGAAAACTCTCAATTTTTGTTATTGATCAGAACTTTTTTTGCCCTTTGAAATCAGTAAGCATATACACTGAACATGTCCAAAAGACGTTCTACTTAAGAACGCAAACATTTTGTGATATATTAATTCAATCTCCCTATAAAAATATTTAAGACTCCTATTACTATTTTTTAATCCATAAAAGCTAGCATTATTACCAGATCATCCAATTTTTATAAAGCAACTTTTGTAGAACAAGTAAGTCTTTTCGGAACAGAGGCTAAGAATAACCTAAGTTCTAAAACCCTACCATATGTTTTTTCAACAAGAGAGACAGGAGAACTGGCACCATCTATATGTAAAGCTAGATAAGATTTTTAGATAACCACAACCTATTTGTTTCAATTTTAGAAATCTTCAATTGAATAATTATTCTATCACTCACACTAACTGCCTGAAGGTAATTTTTTTCTGATTTCTGTCAGCAAGTAAGACTACTTTATACAGCTACTTCAGACATCAAAACCAGTGAAGAAAGGGCAAAACTACCTTCTTCAGTAGGATCCAGTCCAAACACCACTGATGTCAACCAAGGCTCCCGTTGATGTAACTGATTTTTGGATTATGAACTTGGTTGAGAGTAGTAAACCAGATGTTCAACTCTTTCTAATAAACAAAGAGAATTTAGCATTCTACTACCACCACCAGTAAGCAGATGTGCTTCTGCACTGCATAACCGAAGATTATTTACAAAGTAGTTTATCTTCTAATATAACAATTTGTAATCAATGTATGTAGAATTTACAAATAGCTAGATTGTAATTTAGTAAGGTTGTAAAGGACCATCATCTCTGATTACTTTCTACATCCACAAATTTTACCCAGCTCTTCAGTGCTGAGTCCAGTATCTTTTCCTTATTACTTCTTACCATTCTCTCAGTTTGTTATTGATGCCCACGTGACTAATGGGGAGTTGTTTCTTCAAGGGCATATCGCACTGATTACAGGAGAAAAAGATAATATTGTAATGAGATTCTTTCCTGTTAGTTTACCTTAAATACATTTAAAATCACTTTTTTTTTTAAGCACTAGGTCTAGGGGTACTGACTTGACAGTGGTTAGGGCTAGCTCTAGGAGGACTGCACCAGTGCCTGTCCCCAGCTGTCTGCCCTGTCCATCTCCACAAGATTCCCACCCAGGGATGAGAAGGGCTCAGCTGCTCAAGTGGCAGCTGCCTAAATCACTACAGATTACAGCCCAAGTACCAAGGTAATCTGAAATAGGTGTCAGTTTAACTTACTGTACTGGGCCATTAACC
>NW_010210191.1:26689-30820 GCF_000695765.1 Mesitornis unicolor
CAGCAGCTGTTCCATGGCCATTTCCAAAAGACGGACAAGGCTGACAGATAGGAGCAAAAAATCCAGCACAGTTGCTCTAAGGTAAGACAGCCCAGTTTACTAAATTCAGCCTTAAATGGACCATTTTCATACAGTTACCTTTATCAATACACTCAAGAGAATAAAGTGAGTGTTTTTTTGGCCATTCTTACTTTGAGCATAGCAAAATATGCCAATTTGATTAATTCCTCTCTTGACTGAATCCTGTATTGGATTTTCCACTATTTTATTTGAAGCTTGTCTTCAGGTTAAACGGTTTATATGCAAATACCCTTCCGCTTGTCCTTTTTCAATTCTGGCAAAATATCAGCACTGTAGGCACTGTGTTTAAGAACTCATCCAAAATGAGTACCAGTAGGCCAGGGACTGTCTTATTAATTTCATTCTGGGGCAAGTGTTCCAAGCTTGCTGGTTTAAAAGTGTTTGTCCTTCACAGGCACTGTTTATTTAATGCTCTTCTTTCTTACTCACTGAAAAATACTCCATTGGCCTCAGATCATAAAAGCCCATTATCTTGATTCTTTCCAGACAGAGCAGAAAAAATTGTATTTCTGCCTTCTCCAGCACCACACTGAATAACTAGGTTATTTCCACCTGGTGATAAGCCTATGCTTTTTTAAAATGGTTTTTTATTTCCAGCATATTTAATCCTCCTATCCCTACCTACATTTAAGAACAAATCCCAAAACATCTAGTCACTACCAGCTAGAAGGGAGGCTATTTTGTTTGTTTTAGCTTCATCTGAGCTATGTAGGCACTCAAATATAATGGGGAGTCTGAAAGTGCTGTAAGGCTTTGGGTGTGGTTAAAGAGAATTCAGAAAATACTCTGCACAGAATGAGAACGGCCTGTGAGTGGAGCAGCAGATCTAGTACCTTCTGTTCATGTTCTCGTTTGTTCTGCATTAGCATGCTCAGGTAATCACAGAGATGCAAGAAGAAGTAGGAAACAGCCAGCACAGAAAACTGCTCTTCATCAGCTTGTTTTAGCAACAAGGGCTTTGATATCAGAAAGTGAACTGCAAGTTATGTATCACTACTCCTTTTAATAAATTTGAAAAAGCTGACATAAAAATTTACAACAAATTATATCAAATGATAATCTCTAGATTAGGTGGCAGCTCAATTTCTGGGTTTTTCAGCCATGTAGGAAAAACAAGGGCCAGACAAAAAGCCATTACTGTTATCAGCTATCCTTATACAATGTCTGAAAGGGTTAGACCCTCTGCAATGAGGCCACACAGTTTTCTCTAAACCTCAGCTGCATCGAGAGGATTTTCTTCTTAGCTTTTCTATCCAATTCTGCATGAACATTACCTTTGTGGACAGCAGATGTTAAAATACCTCACCTTCCTAAATCCTTTTGACTGGCAGGGTAGGGTTGAGTTTTTTCAGTTTAGTTCTTTCGTAAATGAGTGCATAACTTGGCAGAAGCTTTCAATCCATTGTTATATTTTTGGATACTTCCTTAAGTTAATATTTGACCTGTACTCACCAACCATCATAAGCAGAAGCATCATCTCTTCCTCCTAACCAAAATATAGCTTGGCTGATGAAGGTTCGAAGTAAGTGATCCATGGTCTCTGCACTCCTTAGAAGACCACGAAGAGAAAGAAAGAGGAGATGACAACCTTTCTAATTACAGGTCAAGTATGATGGGGGTCAAGTGTGTGTGTAAGAAACAGAATAACCCCATATTTAGGATTCCACTAAAGAATACTAACAAGCCAAACCCCATTCCTATTTAATACAAAAAAGCGTGAAATCAAGAAGTTGTACTTTTCAGGCTATAGACGGTGAAGTTCAGCTTTTATTACATTGCCAAGAAAAAAGCCCCAATTCTTCCTTTATAATTCTAGGTTGGAAAGTTCCGTAGCTGGTTAGTCATGCTGCATTCAAACTACGACTGTGAAAATATTAAACATGATTTGCATTTAAATACTATATTGAACACAAAGCAGTCCAGACATCGTTTGAATCATAACTTATATTGGACCAGGGATGATTCACAAGCCTGAACACTCATTCTTCATGATAATCATCTTTGCTATTTGTGCCTAATTCTGTATTCCCTCACTGCATATGACTTGCTCCCAGTTTGTTGGGTTTTTTTATATTTCTCAAAATCTTTTAAGGATTCAATTCTATAAAGTTTAAGCTATTAAAATGTCTGAGACAGGTTTTCATTAACCTATTTTAACTGAAAACACAAATTAGAGCCAAAGCTGTAAACATTAAATAAATCTTTCTTAAAAAAAAAAAAGTCTATATAAAAGGAGTATTTCCCCCATATCAGGGTCATCTTCAGAGTTCCCTTCAGTACTTGTAGGGAACAGAAGACCATCTGTCTTGCAGGAAATGGATCAGTATCTGTTCACACAGGTACTTCACGAATTTTGGAAAACCACCAATGGAGACTTAAGTCTTCACTGACAATAACTTACTGTCACAGTATATCGTTAGCAGGATAGGCTATTTTAAATAGGCTTTCATGACACCAATGAAAAATTAATAACCGTGTTTCAACAACAAACATTTTATCAACTGAATTAAGACATGTATCAAAACTCAACATAAGAATTTAGAAAATAAATAAATTTATTTTACCCACAGGCATTCCCAAATTATGCT
Source organism: Mesitornis unicolor (assembly GCF_000695765.1). Classification (NCBI taxonomy): domain Eukaryota; kingdom Metazoa; phylum Chordata; class Aves; order Mesitornithiformes; family Mesitornithidae; genus Mesitornis; species Mesitornis unicolor. The sequence continues at coordinate 29,359 of NW_010210191.1, forward strand.
GTATTATTCCATGCTGATGATATACCAATAGTGTACTATGACATGTAATAGAACATTTATCATAACTGAATATTTTTGTACAAATGTTTTGACATGTATCATGATAGCATTTGAGGGATGGTGTTTAAGAAAGTTTGCACTCAAATAATTTAAAGTATTACATTTAAAAATGGCCCTTTATTTAAGCTACCATTTTTGAGAGTGTGACTAGTTACTTACAGGAACTACTTCACTTGCTACACAAAACAATATTAAGATCATTTCTTTAGGACTTAAAAATGTAGATGAAGATGCATCACCATAATAATCATCATAATCACTACTGCATTTCTGTTACCCTCTTTTCTTTCAGAAAAAAGTGGTGAAAGCACCTCTGCATCGATCATATCTTCTAATATTTACGCAACAGTAACAAACGTTCAAAATGTTACTGGAGAAACATCTAGTACCACCAATTTAGCTTCTGCAACCAATTACTCCAAATGGTAAGTTCTCAAGTGATGTTTTAAAATTTAACATAATACAAAGTCTCTCTTACTGATAGACATCTATGATTTTAAAGATAATGATATATATAGAAAATGTTTTGAAGGGATGTTTACTATAAAGCAGAAATTTAAACTCAGGTAAGACTTATCTTCATCAGACCTTTCTTATGCATCATTGTATTTCACAAGTGCGAAGGAGAAAAAAATTTTACCAGTTACTTTGAGTCTCCTTAAAAATACAGAAAAGTCTGGTTCCAGGAAACTACTTTCAGTATGAATGTTTATATGTATTTTCAAAGAACTGTAATTTTGAAAAAAATATTCATATGTCTATTAACTGCATTAGAAGTAACAGAAAAATTAACTGAGCAGTAAAAAGAGAGTATAAAGAACTATAAGGAACACTTTCAACAGAACAAAGAGCAGAGAGGGGAAATATTTAAAAACTGAAATGTATCTATATTGCATTATTTATGTATACACAGTAATTTACTGAAAAGACTTATATGCAAACTAAGACGCTGCATGTTTCTTGCTATGCATTTACACGGCATCTTTCAGTGTATGGCTATACAAATCAAGTCAAAACGGGGCTCCATCAACGTCTGGAAGAAAATCCTATCAAATGAAAAATGCTCCTTACAGGTCATAGCCAGGGTTCTCCATGCAAGTCAACAGGAAGAATTTTAAAATCTTGACCCTAACAACGAATGGGATGAAATAATTTAGCAGCATATGCGTCTTCAAAAAATCGGACGCAAAGGCAAGGAGCGTTCTGCTGGCAGTGACCTAATTACTAGCATAAAAGCTGCGTAGCTGACAAAGGGAAAGAAAGGACCCATTGCTTCATACATAATTTATTAAGATTCCCCACAGCATTCAGGTTAAGTCGCGGACCCAAGCATCTCTTTGTGATGTTAAACAAATCTGTAATAAATCAGCGGAGCCCAGGGCGCACTAAAGGCGCAGCGCTC
>NW_010210192.1:0-458 GCF_000695765.1 Mesitornis unicolor
ATATAGATATAGATATAGAGATAGAGATATAGATATAAAAGCTGGGTTTTACTCCTTGCTTTCCAACCTGAGTCTCATCACCTCAAGTCCTTAAATCGCATTAAATTAAACCTTGACAAATCTGGCAATCTCCCTGCGTCGTTTTTCCAAGCCGGTTAACCCAAGTCCACCTCAGTGCCTTCTCTGCTGCTCCAGCTTTATATCTTCCCCATCCTGGTTTGAGCTCAACAGAACTGATTTTCTATTTAGTGATTTGTCTTTCCAGCTCAGTCTCTTCCAAGCAGCTGAACTTGCTGAAACCAGTTTTCCAGGATGTGTTGCTACAAGTGATAGTACTTGTATGTTATGCAAACATGACAAGGCCACTGGCTCACCATGGGGGCCGTGTCTGCACCTACAGGGAGAAGTGGACCCAAAACTGATCAATGAGGTATTGCATCCCACATTCATCATACTCA
>NW_010210193.1:0-2963 GCF_000695765.1 Mesitornis unicolor
GTTTAGTGGCCAGCCCAGCCCTAAACCGCAAATATACACATTCATATAATTATATATAAATTAATATACATACATATATACAGACATGGGCACCTATCTTGCTCTTGGGTAACCAATGTTTGAATATTTGCATCCCTTTCATTTAATTACATTGTACCAGTGTACTCGGTTTTGAGGCTCACTTGACCAATGCACTTGAAATCTTGTGTTGCTGCTGGTTTTTTTTTTTAATGAATAAAATTCTCTATATTTCCTTAGAATTTCTAACTCAGCTCAGAACCCTTTTAGCTCCGTATTTGGCACTGAAAATCACCACTGCGTGCTTCAATTCCTCAATGGTTTAAATGTTAAAGCTTGCATGCCAAGCCAATTTGCATTAATCTTCAATGCGTCCCCCCTGGCAACTCATACCAAGACACACACACACACACACACACACACACACACACACACACACACGTGAGCAGGAACTTATGCCATCAATTCCTACACAAAACATTGCATTTTATCACTGATTTTTATCAAAAGCAGCTTTCCTGACTCACCGCTCAGGCTGTATCCTCATCATTGCATTTCCCTGTGTACCATAAAAGACTTTTAGCCTTTGATTATCTGTACAAATTTCACTTTTCAGCTTCGTTTTACAAATTTAATTTATTTTTATACCAGGAATATTTTTATGGTGTTAAATACAGATCGCAATATATCACAATCCGTTCTACTTCAGGAAGAGAAACCAGGGCAATGGAATGAAACCAAATTATTTAGTAATTACCATTTCCTTTTAAACATTGTTGCAGCACTTTACGCACTCACCTTTACCTTGTTTAATGCCACGATAATACCTTGCCCTGGATAAGATTAAAAATCTACTCATTTCTCAGATCTATTTTGTTTTAAAGGTTAACAATAATAAAAGGAATTTTAAAATTGAATGTTTTGAAATTTATAGGAGGTCTTAGGCAGCAAGTTAAAACAGCCACTATGCCAGTTTGGGAAGTACTGAAGGGTGTGTTCATTGCTAAATAACGAAGTCAAAATGGGCATTTCTTGAAGTAGGGAAGGAGAAAAGCATATGGATAAATTTTTTTACTATCAGGCCAGCTAACTCGGGCTCTGCTTGAATATTTTATTTATTTTATATTTATTTGTTATTCTCATCTTACAAGCTATAACGACAGATTGAAGATACTGCCCTAATTCCCTAAGTTCTCAGAATTTTCTCAAAAAGGTAACGTTTCATCACTAACTGCTCAGCCCACCGTCCCACAACGGCAGTGTTATCTCCTCATCGGAACCTCCTTGTCCCCTTAATGTACTGGAGAAAATAAAGACACTCATTGAGCTGGGACCGAAATGGTCAATAACTCAGGAATCCACACTAAGAAAGTCTTCATGATTCATTGAGGCAGTGTTGCATTTTATACAGTGCTTCATTCAAGTAGTCAGCTGGGTTTGGAAATAGAAAATCCATGGGACCAAGGGTGTGGGTTTTGTTTGGGGTTTTTTTTTTTCCCTAGACTTGAAATTAGTCCAATTATAAAAATGTGTACAAGATTACATAAACCATCAACACATTATTTAAAATTAAAAAACAGTAATTATTTACCTCTTTCCACTGTTTTTTCAGTTTAATGTATGCCTGCTCCGTAAGTTCACGAAACTCAATTCTAAATGCTGGATACTAAAACACTGAAGGAAATACATACAAAAAACCACACTCACCAACTGCAACAAACTGCTCACCTAAGGGGATATGGACTTAAAGGATGTCAACTCTTTTTGCCACCAGTGATTCTGTGTATTCAGATTATATCATAAAGAACACCCATGAAAATATTTGACACCCATGAGTCCCATCATGTTGAATCCCAGCATTTTACCTCCAAAAGCTGGAGAGAAATTAAGCTCTCCTCCCAGTTTCCGTATTTCTATACATACTCATAGCTGGCCAAGAACACAGATTTCAATCAGGTGTACTTAATATTGACTTTTCTACTTAGCATTAATATTAAATAGGAACTGAGTCCTTGAGGCTAGCAGTATTTACTCCCTTGGTAAGACGTTTGGAAGTGCATCAGTATGGAGTGATGGGTAAACTCCTGAGCATCACGTTGAAAATCCGGGAAGCCTCGAAGCTGCCTGAGAGTTATAAAGTGTAGGAAGGGCATTTATAGCACTTAATGGCAAGCACCACTGAAATAATACTAAACTTTTAGCATTCAGATGAACATTAAGGGTTGCATCACTGGTGACCAAAACCCAGCCTTCAGCTACTGAATTGCAGTCATCTTGCCAACTGAGAAAATCCATCTCTCAGTTTTGACCTTCAGGCAAGTGGATGAAGATATCTGCAGTCAGCACAGGCGTGAAAAGCAAAGCAAGCCAGACAAAACTGAAAATATTCCTTCTAGAAATTAAAAGCAAAAACCTTCAGGTCCGTTTTGCCATCTGCAGTGTCTGAGGATCCAAGGGGTTCTTGGATTTCAGGGTGTGGAGTGGAGAAGCTGAACGTAAAGGACAACATAAAAGTGATTTGCTAACATGGGTAGCTTTGTTTAAGGAAAAAAATAATCTCTATATTAAAAATTTAGACGGAAGTCCATTTGGATAAGTGACACAAGTTTCTTCTTTGAAAGAGGTTTTTCTCACCAGTGCCTGCTGGAGGCCAAAACACCATTTAGTGGAGCTGTCTAGGTGAAGACCAACTTGTTTTGATGGCAGTGTGAAAACCAGGTGCTGGACATCTGACCATCAGGCAGACATTGAGAGCTCCATTCAGCAGCTGCACAGTTAACTACTCCCATTTTACTCATCCTAACATAACCTGGTTTTTGCCTCCTGGTCCAGAATGAGGGAGGTCTCTTCCTGGGTCCTCTGTGGCCACCTATCACCCAAGAAGGTTTTCGGCCAGTTGGCATGGCCCAAGGATATAACAGAATCATTAAGGTTGGAAGAGACCT
>NW_010210194.1:0-587 GCF_000695765.1 Mesitornis unicolor
AAAATAAAAAAATATTTTATATAAATAGTTTTATTAAGAGACTGTTAAGAAGAAACAGAGCCTCTAATTTCTCAACATTTAAGCTAAGACCAAGACTTTATTTCAGTAACTAAGAGGACGATACTTTTAGGAACGTATTCAACCTACCCACTTTAAGCATTTGCTGTACATACATCCACATTCTCCACTAACAATACTGACAAATGAGACTGCAGTCTCATTCAGCACATACTCTAGCTAATAGTAAATTCCACACAAAATTAGTCAACTCACTTCTTCTACCCTTCAGGTAGAAGGGACATCCACCCCTTCTTCTCTTCTGCTCTACTAGATCAAGAAATTGAAATAGATGTGATAAAGTCTACTAATGGTAAGAAACAGGTCAGCTCAGATTTTAGTTATCAGGCCCAATGACTTCTGATACCGAGTCCTGTAAAGACAGTTATTAACCTAAGATAAATACAGGGGGAAAAGTCATCTTTAACGACCAGAGGATGAGTAAAATGAGAGAAACAGTAGTTTCCATTACTTTGGAACTGGATTGTAGTTCCTCTATAAATACACTTCAAATCTCTGTTTTTTAATTT
>NW_010210194.1:618-7067 GCF_000695765.1 Mesitornis unicolor
TTCAACTGATCATCTCCTCCTCAAAGAAACCTTTGCTTTTCCTTGGAAACTCTTATCCAATGCTGATCTAAGCTCAAAAGGCAACATAGTCCCTGTATTACCACATTGATATACCTTTCTCATTTCATACCCAAACTAGTATTGCCCCAAGTTGTTTAGCATCTTGTGGATGTACCAGCTCAGGCCAGCTGTGCCTAGAATGCACAATGTAGAGATTCTCTGTGAAAGTTAAGTCTTTTTGGAAATTGAAGTCACACGGCTGCTAAGTAAACTTTCAATTTCTTCCCACAAGCTACATCTTAAAAATATCACCTATTTAAAATACTGTAACTATTTTAAATATAGATCTGTGTATTATACCAGCTGTCTCATTTAGCTTGATGCAGAACTCTCCCTCTGATAGCTACATAATGGATATACTGCTAGTGTCACTAACATTTAGTCAGCTCAGTTCCTCTCAGAGTCTTAATAGTTAGCAAAAATATTTAAGAAAGGGAAACATATCCATCTGATTCTATTTTAAGGAGCACTTAACAGCTCCATTATACTGTCACTTCTACATTAAAGGAATGGACAACTATGCACCCTGGTTTCCAAGAGCCCAAGCCACTTACTGCTTGTTACTGTGAAAGGCAGAAACAGCAGCCTTACAGCTAGAGAACATTAGACCAAGCAAATTACAAATTGCACAGCCAATTGCTAGCTTTTGATGGCTTCTACCACTTGTATGACAAAAAAAACCACAACAAAAACCAAACAAAACCAAACACACCCAAAATAATACATCCAGAAACATCATAATGTCTTGAATGTATTTAATGTAATTTCAGTAATTTTTCTCCCTGTTAACTGACATTAGAAGTTTAACACGTTATTTTTAAAATGCCAAGTATTCTTACAATCTCCATCCATTACATACTGCATTCATAAAAAAAACAAACCAAAACAAAAAAATGAAACGAAAACACCTCCAAGCATCCACACAGTTTACCTTTTTAAAATACAGGATGGAAACTTCTCACCTGCATAAATCGTGTGTTCATACAGGGAAAACAAAAAAAAACCAACAACCAACCAAAAATTAAAACAAAAAAAACCCCCACACCCCAACAAACCCAGAGAAAACACAACCACTTCCCAATATTGGTATTATTTTACACTTTTCTACATAGAGTAAATAACCAAAAGGGCTATTCTGCAGTACTTATTTATTCCAAAGAAAGCACTCCCTTCTCAAGTTAATTTAACCATGAAAACAATAAGCATTTCATTCTCATATAGTGAGGACTATATGACACTATGCACATTAGTCTCTCACTTCATCTCTTAACAGGTAATCAAAAACCCCTGATATTTCAGGAATTCAACGGCCAGGCTAATTCTGTTTTGACCAAAGTAAACTCAGTAACTAACTGCGTACTGGGAAAATGTCTACGTAATTAAATAAGCTTGAAATAATTTCTTTTATAAAAATATACTTTTTATTTTAAGATATCAACTCCCAAGAGAGTTTAAATGTTTCTTCAATTATATCACCAAAACAAGTTCCTATATAGAGCTAGTAACATCTCTAACCATATAATCAATTCCAAGAGCTTATTTTATAACTCTAGGGTTGAGAGTAAGAAAATTGCCTGAACACTAAAATCTGTGTCATATTAAGCATTCTTCCACAAATAAAGTTACTGTAAATCATTAATATGATCAGATAAATGTATAGTTATTTGTCAATCTAACTCCCATAAATTTAACTCTGACTTTGAAAATGTGGTGCTTACCTTTCGTGATTTGGCAACTGCTGCCTGGATTGAATAGCTTTGATTAATTCAACAAAAAACTCTGGTTTTATAATCGGTCGACCACAGATCAAAGCACATATAGTCTGAAAAGGTGGAAAACATGTATTTACTGTATGGAAAAAGTTCAGCTACAATATGGCTCAACTGAAATTAGCTTTTTCAGACATCACACAAACAGAACAATACCGAACTTTGCTACTGAAAAATAGGATAGTTTTGCTTCTAATTGCTGTCTTGGCCAAACTTATGAAAATGTACAAGGCAATTGACAAAAATCAGTAACAGCCTTCAAAATTGGCTTTTTCGTTTTCTTTCCCTCCAACCTCCCATCAACTTCCACCTCTTTCTAAACTTGAAAGAGCTGGTTTCACAGCTTTGTAGAAAAAAATCTTGAGCAGGTCTAGAATTTAATTCAGATCTGTGGGTAAACTGCAAAGCAACATGATCAACACGGAAAAGCACAACATACCTTAACAGTAACTTTTACTGATACCATTACAAGGTGAGTACACTCTTTTGTCCATTCATTCACTACAAGGCCCCCAAGCTGCTGGATGGCTTGATTTAAAGCAGTCTTCTGAGCTACATCTAAACATGAGGAGCAGACAACCAAAGGCTCATATTCTACTCTGCAAAGAACAAGTAAAAGAGACTTCCTTTAGTTATTTCAGCCAATCATTATGATGAACAGAGCTGACTTAACTACCATGTTTGTGTCTCAGGGAAATCTGGGAGGAAAAAAAAAGGGGAAAAAAAAAAAAGACCCATACTCTTATCTAGATCAAAGACTGTGCTTTAAGGTTTCCTGAAGAAAGTGAATACTGATTTTTATTCAGAAAAATTACCACCACTTTGACTTGATGTCTGAAATATTTCAATGGACTTCTGGGTCTTCCGCAAATATCACATAGAATTAGTTCTTCAAGAATAGTGCAAGGTCAGGGAACATCAGAAGAAACTGAGTGTCTGCTTCCAACGGTAAGCGTATGCTCAACACAGGAGTCCAAAATATAAGTGCTGTAGAATGTAAGATCACGTAACCTTTTCCTAAGCATATCTAATTCCATTATTTGATTTGGTTTAGTCTAGAAAGCAGAAATAAATTTGAATAATCTTCCTGGTACAACAGTCACGATGTAACTGGTCTCATAGTATAGCTCCTGTACTGCACTTCAAGTATGTTTATCTAATATATCAAAATTAATTTATTGTAATAAGTGGAGGAGAATGCTGCTTTTTATATTAAATAAAACCAGTGAAACTGAGTCAAATTTTAAGAAGCAAAGCAAACTTCTGTTTGTTTTAATGTTGATTTTAATAGTCATTAGAATTTGTTCTATTTACCTGCCACTTTACTTCAAGGAGTGCTTCTTGTATTCAAACAGACAGCACTGGCTACCATGTTAAATTTGAAAAATTAGCAAGTTGGGTTCACTAAGGAGAATACAGACATACATTACAGCACAAAGCACCCTCCAGCTATGTCAGTTCTCTTCTCATTACCTTACCAACAGCTAACAAGGGCTCAGGCAAACTCTCTCCCTACTCAACTTTCCTCCCTTCTTTAGAGCATTTTATGTTTTAGGATTTTGTTCTTTGCCTATAAGAGTCTGAAAACACTCACTGTACATGATACCACATCTTCTAAAATGTCCATGCTTTATTGTGAACAATTTTAATCTCTTAGTGTCAAAATAAGTTACAATATAAAAATACGTAATGGAAAATGAACGCAGAAGCAGGTGTGGTACATAGACAAAACACTACTCATCTCCTTTGCTTTCTAAAAATTCCTCATTTCTGTATCGCTTGCTGAGCTGCATGATGTGTTAAAATTCTCTTCTATAAAACTGCAATTTTCTTCTTGATACTTTATAATCAAAGCACTTACCTAAACTTGTTTTCAAAGACTCCAAAGTTGATTCTGTCACCAGACTGCAAAGATGCTGAACTGCCATTGAGTTTTGATCCATTAACAAAGGTACCATACTTAGATGAATCTGTTACTGTTAACGTAGGGACTGAGAAAGACTGGTTCTGAAAATAAACATAAATAAGCCAATATAATTTATTAGAATGAGATACTTTTATCAGAAACAGGTTATTATCATTATGGATCAAAGCTGTAGATAAACAAGAAAAAGCCCACAAAATATCATCCTAAATAAAGACTTTGGACAATGAGGCTGGCTGCATGTTCATTTTCTGATTTTTACTGTGAAGGAATAAGAGAAAATTAACATATTTTTAGCTTCAGAACTTCTATGCTTCTACATTGTCTCTATGGAGGCTCTGCAAGGCAATCATTCACTAGCCCAAAGGCTCTGCAATTTAGGACGGCTCTGAGATTTATTATTGATGCTTTTACCCACTGTTCAGTCTTGGCACAGGTGCACAAGTCACATTTCCTCACCTCCTGCCATGAGCACTGCTAGCTATCCACACGCTGCAGAGCATGGTGACACCAGCAGATGTTGAGAACAAGTTACACACTGCATGTTTCCCACATGGTTCACAAACCAATGAGAACACTGTCAGCTTTTTAATGAAAATTTGCCACATAGTTATACACTATTCACAGTATTAAAAGGACACATAATTTTATGTGTTTAATTTCAAACTCTACATAAGGTTACATAAATTAAATTCCTAAAAACTTGAAAACGTTTGTAAACATTGCAGCATGTAAGTGACAGTAAATTACTGCTTGCTAATTCTCCTTGGGACATTTTTATTTAGTCCCCTAAGCAAATACAGACTTAATGATGTGGAATGAAACATGAACTAAGCCTGCAATAAGACAACTGAAGCACCTTCCAGAACCAAGACCTAAAACTCATCTATGTAATAAAATTCAATTGCATAATTTTCCTGCTATGATTATTTTAATTAAAAATCTTAGTGAATCTGCACTCTGGTATAAAAGAAAGCTTGGATCAGTGGAATTATGTCACTAATTTTCTCAACACAGGCAGGAACACCTGAGGAAACAAATAAACAAACAAAAAACAAGATTAAGACCAGACAGGTGATCAGTGGATCTACTCCAAGCATAAAACACCAGTGGGAATGAAATGAGAGTATACATGGTCATAGCAGACTAAATTATCCACATAGTGTACAGATAATGCAGTAAAATGCTGGCAACTTACAGGGTTTGTTTCAGGATGACTAACTGTCAGAACTGCATGACTTCGACTGATGGACTGATCACCCTGAATTAAAATCGCACAGTTTCTGCGTCCAACAACATATTCTGTACCACTTAAAAGCCGATATGTCTCTCCTGAAAACAAACAAGACGAAAAAATACCAATTTACAAAAACCTCTGAAATACCCAAAGCACTTAGGAAACATCCAGAAGTCTGTAGTGTATCTGAAACTCAACTCCTCCATGGATAATTTATTAGGATTTATTGGAATTATGCACTTAGATTAGACAAAATCTCTTTCTTCTTTCCTCTCCCTTGCTTTGTCCATTACAAAAGGATATATTTTATAATAAACTAAGCAGTTACAGAAGCATCAGCACACATTTTTCAAGGACAATATATTTTCATTACTACTTTGCTACTTAACTTTTCTCTTGCATTACTTGTTGAGGACCATGCGTTACATACAGGAAAAAAAAAGGAAGATTACTACGTAAGACAGCTTTTCCAAAACACAAGTTTTAAGAGTACATTATTTTTTGAGCGTACATAACTTATTTACATAACTTACTAAAAGGTTCTGAGCAAAACATCCCCTTAACTAAACTGGGAGGATCTGCAATGTAAATTAAATTGATACTTACTAAGTTCAGTCTCTGGCCTATGCTTTAGCTCATTCTTAGTATCTCTTGTCTAGACCACATGGTGGCTTTTCAATGGCTTGACTACATCCAAAGCGTGTGTATAACCTACTAGTCAACAGAACCTGAAATGTTCCTTGATAAAAATGAAGGAATAACTACAAATTAAGTTTAGTTATCAACCTTGGGCAAATAACTTCCCAAATACAAACTGCGCAGAAATTATCATCCCGAATACCACAACAGTACCAGTTTTTTGGCTCTTGCTCTAGAGTTTTCCAGGCAATAAGGAAGAACTCAACTCATTTCAATAGGAATAGGTATTGTTTTCACTGGGAGATAAACCAAACATCCATAATTCACTCCCAATGAATTAGGAAATAAAGAGCAGATGCAGTTCTGATAGGATTGCATGTTATACAGAAAACACTTAAGTCAAGAAGAAGTCTGTGTATTATATGATACCCACTATCAAAGTTATCAATATAACAAAGTTCATATGGATAAGGAAACTGATAAAGGTACAGCAACAATTCCGTGGACGAGTGCCCAGAGCAACGAGGACTTCCGTCACTTGTCCACGCTGGACCAACGCGGCTTTGCCCGAGGAGCACGGATAAGCAAGCCCGACTGGAGACCCAGCAGCCGAAAGCCCGGCTCTGGGCACAGGCAAGGGCACTGGCACAGCCCAGCATGCGAAAGTGACGACCAGGCCAGCAGACCCCAGCCCCTCGGACCGCCGCGGGCCTCCAGCCTGAAGCTCGGCGCCGCTCCTCACCCAAGGCCTCCGAGCAGGCGCACGCTGGGGCGGGGCGGGGCCAGTGGTGCCCCGGCCGAGTCCGCCCGAGCGGCGGTG
>NW_010210195.1:0-847 GCF_000695765.1 Mesitornis unicolor
ATTTTGACTTAAGGCACGGAGACTAAACCCCTCAGCAGTGCCCTGAACCCCCAACCCCCCCAGTAGCACCCAGACCTACACCCAGCCCTGGGACCCTCCCTCAACATCACCCAGACTCCCCCCAGCAGCACCCAACCCTGCCCCAACTTCCTAGCAACACCCAGGTTCCCCCCAGCATCACCCAGATCCCCCTCCGCAACACGCAGCATGCAGCTGTGGGGGACCTCAGCTGGACTGAGGCTGAGAAGATTCCAGTCTACCCTTGAGAGAATAAACAGGAACAAGAAGAGCCGCAAGGTGAACAAGTTTGTCGAAAGTGCTGACAGCAGACTGAGGCGTATGTGTTCCTTTGGCGGAAGTCCTGAGTTGTGATGAACTGTGAAAATATTATCCAATAAAAAGAAACATGGTAACTTTGAACCAATGAGAAGAAGACACATCTGGGGAAAGAGAGTATAAATAGATGAGGAAGTAAAACAATGAAAGGCTTTTTGTGCTGCGCCAACACTTGTTGTCTTGTCGCTTTGTCTGTCCCTACCACGACACGCAGCAACACCCAGGTCCCCCCAGTATCACCCAGACCCCCCTCTGCAACACCCTGACCCGCTCCAACTCCCCTGCAACACCCAAGGACCGGTAGTGGGATCAGGGGGGCCCTGCTCTGACACTGAAGGTGCAGAGAGCGAGGGCAGCACCCATGAGTGCAGGGGGTCGTGGGGGTCCCAGGGTGGTGGAGGCAGCACCCATGGGTGGGGGGTTTGCCCTGGGGACAAGGCAGAGGGGGGGCCAGGGCATGGGGCGGCCGCCGCCCCATGGGTGACACCCAATGGGTGTCACTGCACCCCCC
>NW_010210196.1:0-15352 GCF_000695765.1 Mesitornis unicolor
AAATATATATATTAAATATCTTTAACAACAGACTGTAAGCTGCTTTTAAAAGAAGAAACAATACCTTTATAAACACCTGTAATATGCATTGGTGACAGTCTAGGGAAAGTGCCCTTTCTATTGAAGAAAATTGTAGTATCTGTTGATGAGAATCTAGGGAAAAGTGCCCTTTCTACAGAAGAAATTTTTTTTGCTATGTTTAACAACAATGATGCATGTAGAAGAAACCTCAAATCCTGAAAAGTGCAACCACTGAGGGAAGCGGAATCCAGAGTTTACTGTTAAGTACTTGAGCACCAAGTGTATTAGTAAATAGGAGAAGGAAGTATTATGTCTCCTCATTAAAAAAATTACTGGGGTTTTGTGTCTGCCTTCTAAGAACACAGTGTGACTAAACATAGAAATATTTAGCTTAAATCACATGTATCTGGATCCTTCCTGACATGAACAGCAACCCGAAATGGAAAAGACCAGTAATAGAGTAGTATTACAGGCATAAAATGTGTTGGTGAAAGCAGTGATTTGTCCTCCAAAAAGTAGAAGGATCAGAGGCATTTTGACCTTCAGAACATTTCAATTTAGCAGCTTTGAATAATAAGTGGTGGCTTAACTACAAGATAAGATAGATAGTAGGTATGAGGAGAAATGCTTTTTCTTAAATATTATTCTTGCTATGTATACAATTTATACCTGTGAAGATAAATGTTGCTATTGCTAAGGTGGGAATATAAATCTTATATTAAGCAGCTTTCCAGGAACAACAGGCATAGGAGAAGCTTGTGTTTCTCTCCACTAACATAACATGGACTCTGCTTGCAAAAAACAATCTACAGCAAAATTATCTGAGTCATCAAATTCCTTACTAGGACAGCCCAAATTCCTTCTGGTTCAGTCACCATTTATCACTCTTAATAATAAGTTTGGTTTCAGGAAAAGTCAGTGTGCTCACTACTACCTGTTTCTGCTGGACCACACATCATCTGTCTCTGTACTGCAAGAGGACTGCTGCTCAAGCATCAGGATGCTGTTGTTCGCATGCCATGCTGCTATGCTCCTTGGTTGTGAGCATGTGAAATGACAGGTGAGAACAGTGCCATACTGTACATCTTTGAGACTGACTCTAACAGGTGGAATGGTCAACATTGCACCAGGTGTGTCTGTCTCCACCTCCCACACTCTTCCAGTGCTATTCTCACCAGGCTTCACACCATAAAACACTCCTCATTGTACTTGCATCATAAATGAGGGCATAGAGACACCTTTTTAATTCACTCTGTGAGAACAAGACTTGCACAGGCTATAAAACAACTGCCATGAACTTTGAATAGAAAAGGAAAAATTTATACAAAATTACTATGGCTTTAGGGCCACAGAAGGGTCAGAGTGAAGCTGTAACACATGTATAAACAGTGAGGCTATGTGTCTTAGTCTCTACCCTTGATCTCATTTTATTTACCAGGGTAGATATACGCAAGACGACCCCAGGACTCCGAGATGACTCTATAAGAGTTATAAATCGAAGACTTTTATTTTATCAGAAGCTGTGCTTTTATAGTCCAAAATCCCTTAGTCATACTACATAAGCACTTCTATTGGTTACATATATGTGTCCATATTGTCTAAGCTAATACATGATTGGTTACTATCTTACATGTCACCGCCCACATCTGGGTCAGGTTGGTTTACTTCCGCTTCCAGTTGGTTTATTTCCGGGTCATTTTCTTGCTGCATCGTCGTACTTCCTCATTCTTTATCCCTATGTCATCTTAAGGCAGTCTCCCTAAATTACACAACTCTTAAGGTGGTGATTCCAAACCATACAACTCTATATCCACCTTCATTCATGAAGCCTCCAACAGATATAGGCAGTACTTACTGGAAAAATCAAGAACAATGGATATATATAATAAAGGCCATCCCGAGTCACATTAAATGCCTATTTCTATTGTTTTCAAAATAGAAAATGCCATAAATGAAAATCCAGAGAAGAATATAAAACTGGCAAGTGTATGTGAAACTTCTATCTAATTTTCTCTCCAATTTCTTTTAGTTCTGGAGGTGGACATGTTATATATGTATTTAGTAGATGTCCTTGGACTCCCTTTCCATGAGTTTGCCCAGCCTCTCCTTTAGCCCATGTTTCTTTTAGTGTTTCCAACATCATTTGGAGCACTTCCACCAGCCTACAGATGCTGTGTGAAAAACTGCTTCCCTAAAATTGTTTTGAACCTGGCTACTAACTTGATTTATCCTTCCTTTTATTTTGGACAATTTTATATTTAGAATGAGCAATCAAATCTTATCCAACCTCTCCCTGGCACTCTTTTCTAAAGAGCTCTATCTTAACCTCTTTCTTTCATCCTTTTTTTTTTCCAAGCCTGACAGTCTTATTTTATTTTGCTCTTTCATACTAAGAAGCAATTCCATACCTTTGATAATCCTTATTGTCCTTCTCTGAACCTTTTCCAGGTTTCATAGATCTTGTTTCAAATGGAGGAGAGGTGATGCTAGAGAATTATACAATGAGTTATGTTCCTGGTTTCAGCCTTTTTTAATAATTCTTAGCTTTGATTTGCCTTTTTAACCACTACTGAGCTGACATTTTCATAGGGCCATTTATTATAACCCAAGATTTTGTTCCTGAGTGCTATTGGTCAGTTCAGGGCCCATTAAGTTGTATGTGAATGTAGGCCGCCTCTTTCCCATATGCATGTCTTGACATTTATCTATACTGCATTTCATCTGCCACTTTATTGGCCACTCGTTCAGCTTCCTAAGGTCCTTATGCAATGCTTCATAGTCTGCCTTCTTTTTTACTGCCTTTACTATCTTGCTATCAGCAGTAAACTTCACCCCTTCACTAATCGCTTGCTGTTCCAGGTCATCTGTTAATATAATGAACTGCACGAGTCACAGCACAGATCTGTGTGGAATTCACTGGTGATTACACTGCAAAAAGTATTTTTTCCTACCCTTTGTTTCATCATTTAACCAATTACCTATTGTTTAAATGAAGGACTTTAACCCTTATGCTATAACTTTTTAATTTCTTTAAAGCTTCCAGTGACAAATAGTATCAGAAACCTTGTGGAAGTCCAGGTAGAATTTATCAGACAGAATACCCTTAGCCATGTGCTGAGCATTCAAATAACTCTGGTATGTTTATGAGGCAGGATTTCCCTTCACAAAGCCACATTGACTCTTCCCCAGAATATGGTCAGGTTTATCCATATGCTTATTAAGATATGCTTTATTGTGGGCTTTACTAATTTGCCCTGTTGAGATATCAGGCTTTAGGACTCTGTATTTTTTGGAATCTCATTTGGGAAAAATTAAAAAGACACCTTCATATTTGCCAAGTACTTCGAGTACCAGGAGAATTTAAGTAAGAGTATGAGAACACTTATGTGCATATCATTTGATATTAGTGAATTGTCACTGTACATTTTATTGTTGTTTTTAATTTTATTCCAGTGAACAACTCCTAGCAGATTGTTCATTTTATACCAAGTTTCTGGTATGTCTGCTATTTCAATATTCTTGTTCCTTAATCTGACAGCTTGGACTTTCTATTGTTAGTGTGCAGGTTTAGTTTTCTCAGGATCCTGTTTAAATCATATTCTGTGTTAGACTATTACTATCCTGTGCTGTAGTCTTCACAGAATAACAAAATTCTCATAAAATCATCTGTGACAGATATGTCATCTTCAGCTCTGTACTTGTCAGCTTTCTCCTTTCATTGAAAAGCTCAGTCTTTACTTCCTTGATGTTAAGTGCTAGCAGCTTGGTTCACTTATCATTCAGATGGAGTACATTTCCCTTGCATGACCATCCATTCTGCTAGAAGTATCTCCAATGTTTGGTGCATCTGAATCCTTAGGCTTCTCAGCCTGGCATTAAAAGTTTGTTTCTCTTCTTTCTTCTTTGGTTTCACAGGAATTACTGAGAGCGCTGCAAACAGCACTAGTTTAGCCAGTTTGGTATTCTTAAAGCATTCTTAAAAGCCTGATTTCCACTTCTCCCCTGCCAATCTCTCTCTTTTGGCTTTCACTCTACTTTTTTTATTCTCATGCACACCAGCTACAGGCCCCCTCTGTTTTTTTCCTAGCAGTTGGTAGAGAGATCTTACAAGGTCTGACACATTTGTGCACTTGGCAAGCAAGTCATCATGAAATTCTCTCTGCAGTCACAAACCCAGCTTGCTATTTTTCTGATAGCAATTGCCCACCACTGCAATCTGCCTCTTGCTTCCAGTAGAGTTTCTGCTTAAAGAGGCATTTCCTTTGTGCAGGATGACAGATGGGCAACTTTCAGCACGGCAGACTCCTGACTGGGATCCTTTGCCTTTCATCCACCTGATATGTGTCCTTCCCCAGGTAGGGCTGCTTCTTTGGTCTCTGTACCTCTGTGCCAGTCTGAAGTGAAACTATGAACCTCTCTCTGCATCTGTGCCATTCCTCAGCAATACTGGGTTTGCTGGCTTGAAGAATGGACTGATTAAGTACCTGAAAAAAAGCTTGAAGAATCTCTCCAGACTCTGAGGTAATTTAGTTCAACCACTGTAGCCTCAGAGGATAAGGGTTTTTTTTTCTGTTAGAGTTACAACTCTACCATATACAGTCACATGATATTGGACACAGTAAAATGGTCCCTCCCCTCCACCTTCCCTCTGGAGAACACCACTTCTATTGCTTCTCTCTGAAGGGATCAGAAGCTGACTCCTAATGTGAGTATGCATGTCTGATTTAGCTTAAAAAATTAACTTTCAAGTTTCCCCTGAATTCATACACAGTTTTCACAGTTTCATCCTAACTATAACTATTTTTAAGAACAAACTCTTCACACAATAGGCAAAAATAAATTTTTCAGCTCTACATCAGCACAGACATTACAAGAGGCACCCAAGTGTTTTCCCTGAAGTCTGAATTACTTTTGTAATCTCTGATGAACTTTTATGTTGTTAATAAATCCATATTTCAGTCAAGCTCAAATTGGAAGACTTGAATACAATGGAAAATGTATAATTTAAATATAAATTCAAATGTAGATAGGATAGGCAGTTAACCATGTTTCACGAAATACACAACATCCAAACTTCTCTTTTGAAGTAGGACTCCCATACTTGCACTTCTGTTTAGTGTTTGGAGACTGAGGTTTAAAAACAAAGCATATTCATCTACTGCCAAAAATGAAGCTGCAGCTTTATGAAGCCAGATATAACATACTTTCCAGAGCTGTTAAGAAAAAAGGGAGCCAGTCATTTTCACACAATGCCAAATTTTGCTTGCAAAATGTTCATATTTTATTATCACTATTATTTTGTTTTCAGTAATGTCTATGATTTATTTTTATCTCAGTTTGTGTACTCTGTGATTTGTTACCTCAGCCACGGAATATACAAAATAATGATTTGAAACAGCATTTCTCTTCTGGCATCCTGGATGTACTGCTTGCTTACAGCAAATATTCACTGTGTTCATTTTTTTAACATTTTTACAAGCACAATGACAACATGTCTTTTCAAAATGGCTTTCTTTGAGATAGATTACTTTTCTTCCCGTAGTTCTGTATGATTTGTCTGTGAAGAACTCTGGGAAACTCATATAAAGGCTACTATATAAATTAAGATTGTAGCTATAAGAATTGAAACTTTGTTTATTATAGATGCTTTTCCCTTCTCTTTGTAAAACATAAATGGTTCCACTGAATTGTAATTAAATAAAAGGCCCACATTATATATTGTGGTCAGTTAAGTAAACAAACAAACAAACAAAATATTATATATCATTAGAATTGAAATGCCAACATAAAAATTTGTTTAGATTGCTGAAGACTTCCAGGAAGATTTCAGTGAAAGTCTCAGATCATTTCACATAACACTCATGACTTCATAAACTCCAACAGTATATTAAAATATTATGTTAAAGTAAAACGTCTGCTTCATTATGATTGAAACACCCCAACATTTCAAAATTCATTCTGAGTAAAGAATAGCCTTGATATTCTTTTAAATCAAATCCTGTCACAGTAATGGGTGGAAATATTTACTACAAGTTTCACGTGCTGGAGTTTTAAAAATTTATTTTCTGAGAAAGACACTAGAGCAATTAGAATTGGAGAGAGATTTTGCAGTTGCTGCTCAATCAAAAAAATTTGCAACACTATGTTTTACAATGTATTTTTAGTGTTTTTTTTTAATTCAGTTCTCTAACAATATGCCTCTCCATTGGTGTAATCTGAAAGTAAGCCATACTCCAGTCTCATTCTCAGAGAAAATTTTATTGCTGTTCACCTTAAGTACTCCTTTTAAAACTCTCATCCTATTAGTCATAGTTATAGCTGAATATATCACCTAAACAACCCTTTCCTAGGTTCATGTTGATGTTTTTCCAGATGCTGTGCTCAGGCATTTGTGTCTCTAAACTATACTTATTTATATCTCTTTTATTCCCCATGAAAATTTACCTGCATAAGATAGTTATATCACTTATATTGCCTTTTTATCTGAGCATTTGACATAAAACTCCTGTATTGTAGAATAGTATTATTTTCATTGTATGGATAAGGAAATGTGGCATTAAGAGGAAAAGCAATTTTTCGATCAATGATAGGGAAGTGATTTCAAGGTAAATTGAAAGATAGTGATATAACCACAGGTGCTCTCCTATGAAAAGTGTATTTGCTTTCTTTGGATAGATATAGTAAAAAATAAAGATAATGTCCATTTTCTGTCAGACTAAAGCAGCACATCGTTACATGTGAAGTACTGAATTCTATTTCTTCATTTTATTGTAAGCTCATGTGGAAATGTGAGATAATATATAGATTTTCCATAATTCACATGAATCTATTTTTAACTGTTCTGTCAATCCCTTTTCAATAGCCCAAGGACCAGCACTTATTATATGAGAACCTGATAAAAGCTGGAATAGTGAATATACCCTTTTTGTTACTGCACTTGCGTGGTAAAACATCTACTGACTAGCAGTGGAGACAGGTGAAAAATAGCCAGTTTGTAATAATTATCACCCAGTAAAGGAAAAAATGCTATAGTCAGCAACAATGATAAGCTTTTAAGCCTGTGCAGCCTCAGTTCTCAGCTGACAATACATAGTTTATTTGTTTGGACGCATAATGAATACTGTGATAACACACCTTTGTGACCAGCTAGCTGTTAAGAAAATTCTACATTTGCCATTTGTTAACACAAGGACCTCAGGAGTACTTATTCATCCTGTAGTCTTTCCTGTGCTTGCCTAAATGCTGACCTTTTCCAGTGTAACCCATTTTTTACGTATTTGAAAGACACAGCTTAGCTGTCTAAGCAAGCCCACAGGATAGCTATTTTCCACATGAAACTTCATGTTACTAAAACCAAAAGGAACAGATGGTTCTGATGTCTTGCTGTGGTCAACTCTTCTTCTTCATACTCAATTGACCGACATACAGACATCACTCATACTCAGTTGCTTACATTGTTCCACTGTTTTCTGAAATAGCCTTTAGCAGCATACCCATGAGTGGGTATGCTGCTCCAAAATTACAGGAATTTGTATTCTGCATGGTCACCCATTCTAAGACAGTAGGTCTAAAGTCAAGTGCTAGAAATGACTGGAGGTTTGGATTTTGTGTCTTTTAAAAATGACCTCTTTGTGATCTCCTCCGTTATTTAATTTTGCATCTTAGCATAGCTGATGGCAGATGCCATTTTGATGTGAGAGACCAGCATGTCTACAAGGAAATACAATGAGAAGGGCTACCTAATGGAGTGACACCTATGGTGGTATGATTGCTGTTGAGACAGAAAGATATGATGATTGATTATGTATATACAGATGAATAAGGTACAAAACCAAGCCTCTCAGGAGGAAAGAAGTTAAAAAGGAGGCCTGTGGTAACTTGACAGTATCACCAATTTTCCCACTCTGCATGCACCACCAAGAACCCTTGAAGAGGACACATAAGACTGGCCAGTTTTGTATTGAAGGAGCCTCTGTTATTCCAGTCTGTCACTTTTCACAGTAAATCTTACGTTAAGCTGGAATAGTAGATTCTCTATAATATAGACTTCTACAAGTTACCAAGAATCATATCAACAGCTCAACCATGTAACGGTACCTATTTTTCTCTATCTTCAGAGAAGGTTGAGAAAAGATGCTCTAATGACAGCTGAGCTCTCAGTCCTCAGTGTCTGAAGGGCAAGCTGTCGGTCTGCTAAATGGGTTCTGAAAATCTCTTCGTGCCACCCTTTGTGTAAGAGCGTGCCCAGCTGTATCTCATGACTCACTTTAAGAATGAGCAACCACACAGACAAGCTAGAACTGGATAAATTGCATCTGCCTTTCATTCACAAAATCTTTGGTTTGTTGAAATCAAAATCCTGTGTTTTGATACCCCACTCATGAGTCTTTTTTTTAGACAGATGAAATATCATTGGTTATTTGATGGGAGGAAAACGTTATCTACTCTTCTATTCATTAGTTTTCCGCATCCGCATTTTCCTGTCAACTATGCTCTACAGAAACTGGGTGTCGATGTGTTTCAGTGCATGTGGAAGAGGGCTATATTTGTTTTTGAACTCTAGGAATTTTAGTCTGCTGTTGCTTCCTATGCCTCTCTCTTCTTCAGGCAAGTCTTTTGTTGAGTGGAGTTAAAAGATGCTCAGGTTGCATCTGACCCTTCTCAGCTATAGGACTGCACTACACATGTTTTTGATGAAAATATGACCATTTATGAAGTCATCTACTTATGAAGCATTTCTGAAACATTTTAACAAATCCACATTGGACTTCTTCAAACTTCAAACTGAAATTTAATGTCATTAAAGCATCTGTCAAATCACAGATTCGTTGAGGAGAAATAAATAGTCAAGAATGAGAAAAGGTTAGAAGGGTGATTTCATAATTTAAAATAATGAAATATCCAGTGCTGAAGTCTTCAAAAGAAATTTATGCTTCTTTTTTCTCCTGCACATCTGACCCCTTTTTCTAAACCTTTTTCTCCTAGCTCCCTTTCCTTCTTCCTGCTTAATAGGCCCTTCCCCCCTGCAACCCCCCAAAGTTTTCTTTGTTGAGTTTGGTTTTTTTTTTTGTTTGATTGTATATACTTCCAAGTTTAGCTGTATTTGCTTGGAGAGCAGTGAAGATAAGATATTGTAATGCTGTTATTTCTTTTCTATCTTTTTTTTTAAATAAGAAAAGATGATGTATTGTTAGGCTACGAACAATATTAAAACATTTTTTTGTTGTATAACTGAAATGACTCATACTTTGAAATATAGGCAGTGTGTGGAGGTGGAATATTTTGTGAATTAATTTCACATGCAATAGAAGAGATTTTATGTGGAGCATACACTGGAGCAGGCTCCTGGCAGTAGCTGTGAACTTATGAAAAGAGAAGTCCATGCTGGAGCAGGTTTGCTGGCAGTCTGTTCCTAAAGTACTGCACCCCATGAAAGGGACCCATGCTGAAATAGTTTGCAAAGAAATGTAGCGCATGGGAATGACTCATGTTGGAGAAATTTATGGAGAACTATTTCCTGTGGGAGGGACTCCCCTGCTGGAGCAGGGGAAGAATTTGAGGAGCGCTTTCCCTGAGGAGGAAGGAGTGGCAGAGACATGTTATGAACAGACCACAACTGCCATTCTTTATCCCTCCATGTCTCTTGGAGGAGTGGTGGAAGGGAAGGAGGTAAAGAATTTGGGAGTAAAGTTAAGTCCAGGAAGAAGGGTGGGGGAAAGACGTTTTAAGATTTTATTGTGTTTGGTTTTGTTTGGTTGTTTTTGTTTGTTTGTTTTTTCCTCATTATCTTCCTCTGATTTGATTGGAAATAAATTAATTTCCCCAAGTCAGGTCTGTTTTGCCTGTGAAATGGTTTTTGCCCAGTAATTGGTGAATGGTCTCTTCTGTTCTTATCTTGAACTATGAGCCTTATGTTATATTTCTTCCTCTCCAGCTGAGAAGAGGGAGTGATAGAATGGCTTTGGTGGGCGCTTAGTGTCTAGCCAGGGTAAGCTCACCACACACAATTACCATTGACTTTCACAGGAGGTTTATCTTCCTTAGGACTGTAGTATTGTAATCTGAATAATTAAATACTAAGGTTTTAAAAGGTGATTTCTAACTTCACTAATATATCCTCTGATGTCTTTATCAGAGCCCTGAGGACACTAACAGACCTTAATGGTCCTGACCAGCCTCAATGATTTCCCCATACACACAGCCCCTCTCACTAGAGGTTCCAGTTAAGCTTAAGCTGGAGCCTTCAAACCCTGCCTCTGCCTGCTTTTAACCCCCTTAATGAAGTGTTGTTTGGAATTTTGCATGTTGTTCGAGCATGCAGAGACATGGCTAGGAAAGTCAAATCCACCTGGAGTTGTATCTGGCAAGAGATATCAAAGGCAACAGGAAGGAATTCTCTAAGGACTTGATTCAAGACACTTGATACTCCAGAGTTTATAGAGGTGTAATCTACCGAAGGGTCATCAAAGTTTAAAACACAATGCAACAATAGTCAAATACAGTACTTAAAAGCATGCAACTCAAAAATTATACCCTTAGATATTCCTGTATAGGCCTAATCGTTGAGTTTTGGTAGCTATATAACACACCCTTGTGCAAAACAGCTATCTCAGTACAGCCTTACACTGTACCACAGGAAGAAGCCTGATGAAACATTCCTTTGACATCATACATTTATTCTCAGAGCCCTGATGGCATGAACAGGCTTTCAGGCCCTGACCAGTCTTGCGCAGAACCTCCACTCATACATTGTATACATTTGGCCCAGAATCTCCACTTAAGCTTGGATCTGGGCTCTCAGACCTGGCCTGACCTATGTTGTAGGTATGCTTGTCTCCAGTTCTGTTTCTGGCCATGTCTCCTTGATGAATCTTGAAAACACACACACACACACATACACACACACACACACACACACACACACACACAGAGTAGCTTTTTCTCCAGTGGAGTCTCCTGCTGCTCCTGACTGAACTACCTGAATGGACCCTGAATCACTCCTTTTATCTGGGGCTGTTACCAGCAGGTATCTGTACCCACCTAGCCCAGGTGCTGCAATATTATGCTCTGGTCGGTAAGGACATGGTGCTGTAGTACTTACAGCTTGTGGTTCTTCCCTTGAGAAGCTGCCTTGAATTTGCTGCTCTCTGACATGTATCTACTATGAGCTAGTTGGTGTTTGAATACAGCACTTCTGGATTTGAGCAAGAGGCAATTACAAAGTTCTGTGGTCAGCTCTTATAACAACCTTACATGAGTGCCTTTTGCACAGAGCTGTAAGTGACATGTTATCAAACTGAGCCGCTTTCAAAAGGAAAGATAAAATTAATAATTATTGATAATGTGCTTTTCTCTTCCAATCAAACAAGGAAACTATATTTGTCACTTTGTCAATTAGATATTAGCATTTGACTTCCACTGAGGTCTTTGTCATAACTGAAATTACCTTAGCTAAACATTCTTTCTGATTTCTGTCTCAAGCACTTGTTTATAGGTGAATGCACTTCAGTCATAACAGTAACTAAAATTTGCACAATATTTTTGACAGAATGCAATGGAATGATTGACAGCAAAGGAGGCCATCAGTCAATAAAGGTGAAAGGAAGCATAAATGATGCATCACACTACTTTCCAACCTATGAGCAAAGTCAGACAGGGCACTGGAAAATGGAAACAGTGCTGAAAGAAAATTAGGATATTGTGCATTTGTGCAGAGTAATTTCAGCTCATGAATTTATAAAGGTGTCAAATTGTTATCTAAATAAGAGAGGAGATAGTTCTGGTTTTCTTTAATTAACTCTTCAGGAGCCAGAAACCACAGTCACTCAGACTTTAAGCTAGATCTAAATTAGCTTCCAGTGGCAATTGCAACTCTTTGATAGGACGGAGTCCCATGGTAAGATCCTAAATACACTTTTAAAAAATGCATGCAAATATTATTAACCGTTCTCACAAACAGATGCACAGACAGAATGCAAACAGACCTTTGCAATAGTGCCAAGAAGTGCATTATCTCTGACTACCAGTAAAATGTACATCTATGCAGAGCTCACAGGGCAGATTCAGAGTTTTGAGTGAGTATTAATGATCTTGCAAACATTAATACTTCTCCTTTAACCTCTGTATGATTCTCAGTATCCTTCAACCTGATGTACAGATGCATGGAGCAAGATGAATTCTTATGTTGACTTACCAGCTACTTACTTAGGAAGAGATACTAAGGAGAAGCAAAATGAGATACTGAATTTTTAAAACACTGTCTAGGCCTGAAGTAAAAATGTAGTCACCATATTTCTTGCGTAATGACAGTGGCATTTGCTAACTCTAGATCTCAGTAAATCAGATTTATTATGCTATACCGGGAGAATGAGTCATCTCAGATACACAATTAAATTGCTTTCTTAATGTGCTTGCAGTTAGAAAACGTTTCCTTAGAGAGCATATGGAATTCCTTGCTAGGTGAGATCAGACTTAAAAGTTGTGATTAGATAAGTTTAAGTACAAACATTTTATTTTGGTAAATGTAAAAACAAATGAAAATTATTCTTACTGAAGGACACAATTTAAAAATTACTCAAGGTGGTCAACAGTTTTCTGGAAAACTTTTTTTTCCAAATATAAGAATAGGAAAAATTTTATATTTACAAATTACCATATGTCTACTTTTTGTCATATTGTCAGAAACAGCTTTGTCTGAAAAAAGCTGATTATGTGGGATTCAGTTTTTTTCTCAGAAAACAAAATATTTCCTAAAAAACCTCTTAGAGATTTGAAAATATCTTCTCTTTAAAGATCTGAGCTGCAAGTTAGTGTACAAGATTAAAAAGCAATTCCAAGTATTATTCTACATTACTAAAGACATTATTGAGTAGAAACAGAAGATCCGTAAGAGAATTTTTTTTTTAATTACATATTTTGCTTGTTAGAGGAATACTTCCTTAGTTATTAATTACTATTTTAGGTATCTCAGTGGTAACTGAGTATGCAGAAAACCTGAATCCCAAATTGAATCTCTACCTAAGAGATGTAGATTATTTCCTGTATATTTTGTTTTAGAAGGTGCATCTCAGTGCTAATTTAGTACTAAGAATATTTTAATCATAAAAGAGCTTTTATTGTTTACAGATAAATGCAAGCACAAGCTGCATGAAGGCTTGGATTGTTCTAGTGGTCCAATTGAAAACCATCCCTGGTTTATTTCTTTTCTGGTAGGGTTATTCCTTAGTCAGACTAACAAGCCTGTAGGATTCACCATGGCAGTAAAAGCACCAGAGCTGCTGCAACAGAGGAACTGCCTCTTACGGAAGTAACAAGGTCTTAAAATTGTTTTAGCTAGTCATGAGACTCCATCTTTAATAAAGGATAATCATTGCAATCCTGCGAAGAGCAGCAACTATAAACAACAAAAAGCCACTGGGGCACCTGCATACAGAACCAGAGAGTTAATTCTAGAAACTAACAGGAGTCAGCTGGCAGAGAAGAGGAAGCAGAAGCAACTCTTCAAAACAGCAGTGAAAGGAGAAAAGAGCCACCAAGAAGCAGCCCTCTTGCAGTCCACAACAGCTCAGGCCTGTTTGAGAACAAGTCATCTAGCAATTTGCCTTTTCTTTTTTTAAAGCATAGTTTATCTGAAAATATTTGGACATGAGAACATAACTAAATGCTTTTAAGCAGAAAAGAACACAACATCTGAAATAAAAAGACAGACATATCCTTCCAGAAGGGAAGCAACTAGAAAAGCACCTGTTAAACATTATATTTGTAACATTTCCAAGAAGTATTTAGGAAGACGTTTAGGCAAAAATAGATCTCTCTAACATTGCTCAGGCTATGTATTTTCCCTTTTCACTTTTGTAATGGATAGGTAGGAGAAATTACTTTCTTTCTGAAGTTAAATGTTTTTATTTGTCTAAAATTCACTGTTTCCAAAAGAACACAACAAGATAAGTAATGTAAAACACACCAAATCTGCATCTTATTTAAAGTAATGTCACATGTTTTTTCCTAAAATTTCTGTTATTGCACTGACCTTCGTAATGTCCAAGTGTCTTCAAACAATGCATTAAAAAGTATGACACTCAATTACAAGATGCAATCTGAACTGCTTGAAAAGTTGAATTTTGCTAAGGATTTATGACATTGTTTTTGCTACTTTCATTTTTGAAAATACATGCTAATACTCTTGAAGGCAAGAAATGAACTGGAAAGTAGCAATTTTGTGATGATTCTTAGTTCTCATGAGAATTTGCTTCCTAATCCTGAAAAATGGAAATACTTTTGCAGTCAGGGGTTTAAGAAGTGATGACTCACCAGTCAACTACCAGGCAGGTGATTACATGTCTGCTCAGAAAGTGACCAATGGCAAAGGGTATGAATGAATCGGTAATACTGCATGTGCTAATGAGCTGGCACTGACTCATGAGGAACTCTGCAAAGATTTATCAATATATTTATACACACAAACACACACACTTTTTCTCCGTTTAAGGCTCAGAGAG
This sequence comes from Mesitornis unicolor, assembly GCF_000695765.1. Lineage (NCBI taxonomy): Eukaryota > Metazoa > Chordata > Aves > Mesitornithiformes > Mesitornithidae > Mesitornis > Mesitornis unicolor. Next base: position 14,520 of record NW_010210196.1, read on the forward strand.
CAGGATTCTCTCTCTCTTGTCCCCTACCCTCCCAGGGGGAGGATTAAAAAAAAAAGAGGGAATAGAGAAAAAGATGCTTCGCACAAGGTTGGAAGTTAAGACTGTAACAAGTTTAATGAAAAACAACAGGGGAAAGGAAAAGGGAATTAATAAGGGACAAAGGATATTTAACTATATACAAAACCCAATCCCAGTAGCCCTGAGTGGAAGTGTCTGAGCAGTGCCTCATGGCCGCTGTGACTCGTCACCAGGGACCGCAGTGGTGCCGGGGAGCAGATGGTGGTGGATGCTGCCCCGAGATGCGACAGGAAGCAGTCCAGGAAGCCAGGAAAAGCCCACAAAAACCTTGTTTTTTTATAGACTGTGGCCGGAAAGGGGAGGGAACAGTACTAATGTTGGACCCCCCCAGAGTCCTACAGACACCACCTGTCCTTCCCTTTCAGGCTGGTAATCCTTAAACCATAACACACATATGTGTATATACACACATGTTCAGCCTGGAGAAGAGAAGGCTCTGGGGTTACCTTATAGCCACCTTCCAATACCTGAAAGGTGCCTATAAGAAATCTGGGGAAGAGTTGTTCACATGTAGCAATAGGACGAGGGGTAATGGTTTTAAATTAGAAAAGGGTAGGTTTAGTTGGATATTAGGAAAAGGTTCTTCAATATAAGGGTGATAGATCACTGAAACAGGTTGCCCAGAGAGGTGGTGGAGGCCTCATCCCTGGAGATATTCAAGGTCAGGCTTGATGGGGCTCTGAGCAACCTGATCTAGTAACAATGTCCCTGCTTACTGCAGTGTGGTTGGACTGGATGATCTTTAAAGCTCCCTT
>NW_010210197.1:0-5236 GCF_000695765.1 Mesitornis unicolor
AATTTGCAGTTTTCTCAAGCTGTCTTTCAGCTTTATATTCATGGTGACTTCTTGGGGGGATTCTGTGCAGATTCAGAAACTAAAGAGTTCCATAGTTTGAAAACTCAAAACATAGTGAATGAGAATGTAAAAAAAAAAAGAAAAAGAAGGTAAACTGTTACAATTCTGAGGTGGTATTTTTCCCAGAACCACATCTTGACACAAATCTTTCCATGTCTTCCTTTAAATTAATTGTTATCTCCAAAGGAAATTTGAGTCATCTTGCATGGTCAGGTTTTTTTCTCATTAACACATTGATGGTCATTGTCTTGCATATACATTTTTCATTCTGAAATGTACATGCTCAAATAAACAATTTGAAACCATTCCAGAATAACCCTAGGAATGTAAATATGTGCACCTTTTCCTTCTAGCTTTGGAAATACTTTGGAAGAACAGATTAATCATATGACAAAGTAAGAATTCAAATACTCATTTTCTTTCATTCTTTACATACCTTAGCATAAGGGACTAAGATCACTTTCTCCAGTACTCTGCCATAGAACGATGTAGCTAATTTTAGTTTTGCTTACCCCTATCCTCTATTGAAGGCCATACACCCCAAAATTATTGTTGTCTTTGGGCCAAAACCAGATGGAAGATAGCTGGAACCTTGGACTGAAGGTCTAGTTTCTTGCAAGCATTCACTCATATGTGTAACGTGTTCTCAGTCCATGGCAGTGTTTGTCATAGGGGGTTCTAAGGTTCTAAACAATTCAGAGTTTAGTTTGTCTAAATAAGAACCATAGGCATCTTGGCTACTTTTATTTCTTTAAAAATATGAACACAAACAAAAACAAACAACAACAAAAACTAACAAACCCCAAACCTCAGTATCTTAATTTCAAATCTGGCAGAAATAACGAGATTTTACTTGGTGTTTGTGGAGACAGGAGGCTCTCTAAATCATTACTAATATAAGTCTGCACATACTCGTAAGTACTTGGGCTTTAAGAGTTTTACCAAGGCGATAAGGACACTCTGAAGTTCATATTTTTCTTCCAGCTGCTCAAGCTAGTGGGTGCCATACACCCACTAGTATGTGTATCTATGAATGTTGTAAAGAATCAAAGGTAAGAATTGTTTTCACATAGTATGACTTCCGCCCAAATGCAAACCATTCAATGCCTATCCAGTTCATACTGCCATTTTGATGTTTGGCGTGCAATCCTAATTAAGTACCTGTATAACCAGATTCTTTTACCTCTTTCACAGTATTTCAAATAGCAGCTTCTTACCTGGACAGCTAAAAAAATCTGTCCAGACCAGTATCTTTTTTTTCACTATACCATTTACTATCTTTCATAAACTCATTTCCAAGCTGTTGTACTTCTTTGTTAGTATACTTCCTCTTTGTTAGTACACTAATAATTACAATCTGTATTTGGTTTAAGTAAAAACACAAGGACCATTCAATCCTCTATGCTGTACTAATACTTTCCTTAGATACCATGTAATTAGCTTGGCTTCAGACCCTTCCACCACCAGTTACCTTTTCTGTTTCTGTTGTATATTATAACCAGAGGGGAGAAGATCTTTGTGATCTGGACATCAAAACTGGCTTGTGTGGTAGGTACTGTGGAGCACTTTGGTACTAACTGAAGTTGTACAATCAGAACTCACTCTTCTATGTGCTTCAGGTTTGTTTGCTTTTCATTGAATTCAGATGTTTTAAATACTTCAGTCTTTTTTCATTTAGGTTATTTTTACTAGTTGGCTGCAAAGAAGAAGATACATCAAGTTAATTGACATATTTGCAGGTAAGTGCCTAAAATATGTATGCAATGTCAGATGTATTGATAAATTAACAGTATAAATTTAGCCATTAAAAGTATTCTTGACCATATTACAGTGTAATAATTTACCATGTTATGTCCTTATCTTACAGAGAACATAGATGAAGGAAACTCAGTATGGTGTTTCTGTTGTAACGCACCTTCTGAATATATTAGAAATCTCCCAGAATTTTCCATGCAGGGCTAAGTGTGACTAGAAAAAGTCAAAATGAAATCTACAACCATTAAACTTCCAGTTTGTTGTGACTAATGTTTACTAGTGCTTTCTAACCTTTCCATGTGATTGAAGGTTGATTTGATGAAATATGCTTTTGGCAGCAACAGAGTAGAAGAGTAATAAAGGTGGAGTATTGGTACCAAGTGACTCACTGTGAAACAATGCTGTTGTGTTCATACTTTAAGTAATTGAACTAATGAATGGGATGCAATCAATGGAAGCGTGCATTTAAGTATACAGTGGTTCAGATGACGCAGCTTAATGGAATGCATCATTCCAGGGATGCTGAAAACAGTGTCATTAAATCTTGCTGCAAATCTTCAACAGAACACAGGAATCATTTGTTGATGTGTCACACCAAGTAGAAAAAAATTAATTTCACCTCTCACTGTACTAAGTGTGGCTATCTATAACTCTGTGCACAAGTATTTTTGTTATCTTAGACTCAGAAAATATGTTAGAAACATCTGTCTTACCCAGAAGTGTAATGTAGGCCACAGTCTCACCAGTGAGCTCTCATCAGACCACAATTTGAGTAGTGCATACATTTCAGAAAAGGGCCTAGCCTGTCTTAGCGATTGAGTTGAGAATTCCCAATACCCTTTGAATAAGTTACTTCAAGTTAGCTGTATTTGCTGCTAATGTTACAATCTCTTTCCCCTAGCCACATTTTTTCAGGTGTTCAGGTACAGTTCCTTGGTTACGACACAATCCTGGTGTTTTTTAAATACTACACAGTAACCTAGCAGTACTTACACTACAGTTAAGTGACTCTTGGAAAGGACTTGCCTAACAATTTGTTGTTGTCCTTTTCCTGATCTTTAGTTTTCCACCTCAGTGGTAAACAGCTCCGGTTTTCTATATCTGCTTCTGGTGCTCATAATCTTCAGAACATACATCAATTGGCAGTATCAATTCCTGTTTACCTAGCAAAATTCTTTGGGTAGTTCTTTTAACAAGGACAGTAAAGAAAGAAAATGCATTTTTCAAGGCATGTCTTCAATGTGGTGTATAAAATACATACCCGGTATATAAAATAGCTCTACCTCCATCTGCTTCTTCAGATTCTCTTTAAAAATAAATTGCAATGTTAGATTATGTATTTTACCTGAGTCAGTTTCTTACTGGTTTTTAATTTATAAAAAGCTTTAAATATCAGCTGGCTCTTTGGCAGTTCATTATGACATTAGGTAATGTAATAATCTGAATTATTTTTTGCAATTATTTGGATGATTTGTTCTTTTTTTTTATCTTAACATATTAGTGTATTCAGTTGTGCATTCATGTACCAAGGGTTTTACTAATAATGGAATGCATTTATTTTACCTACAGTTCATAATCCATTTTCAAATGGCTTAGATTTAAGGCAAATTAACAGTTACTATATGTAAAAATACAATATAAAATCTTTAATTTTCATTCATAGTAATGTCTATAGTTTAAATGCACTGTATCTTTAGTATTATATTTGACAAGTTATTTCAAGTATCAAGTTAGTGTATATAATGCCACATCTCAGATGATCTATACCCTTTAAAAGAACTGATTGTTGAAAATAAGGTAATATTAACACTAGAAAACCAGAAGCTGGAAATATGGGAGGATGGGTAAATTAAGATGCAGAGAGCAAACTGTGCAATCATGGATGCTTTTCTGAGAGGGCAACTCTGAGATAAATACCTCCTTTCACGTGTATGCAACCCACTTTAATGCCAAATGGCATCAGTTTTCAAACGTCAGGATTATTCGTAAAATATAACTCTTAACTAGAATAGCCAAGAAATGTCTAATTCTTCATACCCTTCCTGTGACGTTTGTTGTAGTAGTTCTTTAACCTTACACTCATGTAGATGGCAAAAATAGAGAGCAATTGCTTTTTTTAACTCTCTACTAAAAAAATCAGTAATTCAGAAAACTATTTGGATCTTCCATGAAAGCTGCTGAATGCTTGCTTTATTATCCAGGACTCATTGTATAGTTATGGCTATCAAAATAATGTTCCTTTCTGTCCACCCCCCTTACACCAGGAGAACAAAGAACAATTGTACTGGGACAAAGAAAGAAACTACCTAACCCAGTATCCTGTCCTTGGCAGCTAGTACCTAGGGACAAGTATAAGATTGAAGCACTATAAATCATTATTGCAAAGTATTCTCACAGGCTTCACTAAGTTGCATTTCAGGGACTTGCAGAATAAGTGGTATTGTCTTTGTATTTAGTAATCCATTATGGTTTTTTGTCTAGAGAAACCTAGAAACTTTGTCTGTTTTCCCCTTCCTTCTAGCTTGACTGAATTTTCTGCTTCTGCTTTTATGAAGATGTATTTTTCATTTTTAACTCCTTTATTATTACTCATGAGTTGTCTATTTCATAATCTTTCTGTCATGTCTTTTTCAGGCTGAAGAATTCTAGTTTACTTGGAGGACTAAGTGCTCTCTCAGGCAACGAATCATCTCATTAAGGTAGAACAGGAACTCTTTGAGGTCCTAAAAAGAGCCCAGCGGTGCTGACTCTGCCATGAAGAATGTCTTAAACTACTCCCACTGAAAAGCTGGCACTCCAGGTATGGACTGGCCACAGATGGCACCTGAAGGGCTGTGTGTTCTGGTCTAGCCATCAGCATCACCCTCACTGGCTAATAACCTACATCTGGCAAATGAAGGGCCTGGAAACTGGACTATCATTGGAAAACATGAAGGTGTGAAGTAAACCAGACTCTCTGGCTTTAGATAAATGGCATCATTTCTAGGGTCATGCACTGGAAGTGAAAATCCTGTGAGAGGATGCAGTTGGGAAGGCAAGCTAGGCTTTATTCACGAAGGTTCTCACCAGAAGTCATCACCACTTGCTCTGAAGGATTTTTATTCTACTTGGCTGGCACTGTGTCTGGCTGTGAATCCATTTCAAACAGCATGAATAATAGAATCCTCTCTTCCGTGCATCGTAGCACTCACTGGTTACTGAATGCGTTTGAGGGAGTTTTACTCAAGATTTCCGAGTCTCCCCTCTGCAGCTATCTTCGTATTTCCCCAGATCAGGGTGGGATAATGACGGAGCGCGTGCTGCAAAAACCTCCACGCCCGAGGCCGTGGCAGCAGCAGCACACACTACTCTCTGCGCGTGCCCTTCTGGCCGGGCGGTGTTGGGGGGAAGGCACACGCTGTGCGCCTGCGCAGGAGCGTCG
>NW_010210198.1:0-1466 GCF_000695765.1 Mesitornis unicolor
ATAATTATTAAATTATTATTAGACATTATATAAATAAATGTTACTAGAAGTAAATATTTGCACTACTAATCATGATTATTATGAAGGATCTGCACCAATGTAACTTTGCACTATTACTGTAGCAAAAGACACATTTGCTGCCCGCTTCTGCGCCCCTAAGAGCTGCCAGGAACCCAGAAGTCAGCAGCGTCTTCTTCCTGTCGGGGCCCGCATTCGCTTTGGCCTCTTTGGATTATCCTCAAGAATAATCTTTTCCCTTTTTTCTAATGGACAGATTATTTTTAAAACCCTTTACCAAAGCTTTACGAGCTGCTTTCTATCAAGTTTGCAGGGCATGCTCCGAGTGGGGAAAAACAATTACAAAATTTAACACAAAATTTAAATTCTTGAAGGAATTCTCTACATAAAAGTTCAACATTTGGTTGAGGAAAGCAGACTCTTACAGCCGTGGGGATTCCTGACAGGGTTTTTATTTGATGTTTTCATGATGGCTGACTCCCAGTACAGTCGTTTTCCCAATATTGAGTTTTCCTGACTGCAACAAAATACGGTGGAAATTTGCTGGGTAACTGCAGGTTTTAATGGGGCTGCTGGAGGCACCTCCCCAACCCCTGGGCACTACCAGTTTTCTGCAGATGTTTCACATCGGATCAGATTTTAAATGCAGAGGTCTTGGTATTTTACCGACCCAGTCATATTGGAGTATTTCACTGGTGTTCTTTACAGACAAGGGCTCTAAATACCAAGGAATGGCATCGCGTGGCTGATGGCCTTTCCATGGTGCTGGGAGCACATCATTTTATTGCTATCTTATTCCTATCTTATTACCATTGCATTCCCATCTTATTCCCACTGTATTCCCATCTTATTCCCACTGCATTCCCATCTTATTCCCACTGTATTCCCATCTTATTCCCATTGCATTCCCATCTTATTCCCATTGCATTCCCATTTCTGACACCGTTTATTGGGCTGACGCACACTCTCCACGCTGGCAAAGTTTCATGAAGTTTAAGTGGGGAAAAAACTTCCAAAGACATAAAGTAATGCCCTCTAATGTAATTCCCAGAGAAAATTAGAAAATTTAGACTTCCTCTCCTCGCTCCCCTCACTTAATGAGTAAAATAAGAATAACGGCAGAGCTGCTTCCCTGCTTTTATCACTATTTTATTCTGTTGTTGGGCTTCAACATATTTCGGACTGAGATTTTTTAATTGAAAGCTTAAAATGAGATCTAATGACAGCACTTTCATAAAATTTCTACATAAGTTAAGCCCGTTGCTGGCTTACTCATGTGAGCATTGAATAGAACTCAAGTGCAATTTAAAACAGGAATCAAGGAATTATTATTTAGGGAAAGGGGGAAAAAGGGAAAACAAACCTTTCAAGTATTATTTTATATATTTATATGTATTTATATATGTATATATGTGTGCATATATATAGAAAACAAACCTTCCAAGTAT
>NW_010210199.1:0-1069 GCF_000695765.1 Mesitornis unicolor
CGTCACTCAGCCGCCGTTCCCTCCCCCCCTTCCCCGTGCGCGGTGAGTCCCCGCCGCACCTGTACGCGGCGCCTTAAAGGGCCAGCGCACCCTTTTATTTGAACCACCTGATGAGCCAGGTCTGACCCGAAACCCGCAGCTTCTTCTTCCCCAAAAACTGCCCAAGTTGTGGTGTCTTTGGGCCCGAGACCCCCAGCCTTGGGGGGAGAAAAACAGCTGTAATATCATATATCATATCATATCATATCATATCATATCATATCATCACTTTATTCTAAGTGATTTCTGCCCTCGGGAGGGACATGAGGGGACGGTTGAGACCCGACGGAGCCCTCGACCCTGCAACGCTTCCCAAATGGGGACATTTGGGGTTTTCCTGAAACGACGTGACCGAATCTGACCCCAAATTTGCAGAAATCACCCCGAAACGGGGCAGTGCCAGGGCTCCACTCCCTGTGACCTCGTCAAGACGGGGAAATGAGAGCCCGAAACCCTGACGGTTCCCCACTCGGCTGCTAAAATCTGCGAGTTATGTAAAAAACGGGGACGCTTTGGTGGTTTTCTTCACGTTTCCCATCTTTTTTGGGTGCTCAGAAGGAGGAGGATGGACCCTTCCTCTATCACAACCCCTCCACGCCCGGTTTTTCCCCCTCATTTGCACTAATTCCCAGCTCAGCCAGGAGTCCAGGGGGTGAGAAGCCAGCGGGTCCCTTCCCAAACCAGATCCGAGCCTCAAGTCCCACTTTCTTTTGGCTGAATTTTCTCCTCCCCTATTTTTTTACATCACCTTTTTGGTGTGGGCAGAGGCAAGAGCGATCGCCATGTCCCATCACGGGGACAAAGGATGGGTCCCCCTTTGCCAGTGGGGAGCACCGCCCTGTGCTTATTCTTATATTTATTATAAATTTTATTGTTATTTATTGAATTTTGCCAGCATGGCCCTTCCTGGAGGACGAGGAGAAGTTTCGGGCAGAGGAACTGAAACCCAAAAATCCCCTTTTTGGTTTTAGTGTCACCAAGGAGCCACCGCTCGGCCCCACCACCCGGGGAGGCGTTGGCTTCGGGTGCT
>NW_010210200.1:0-341 GCF_000695765.1 Mesitornis unicolor
CCCGTGCCCCCTCCCCCCCACGTTGTACCTTGTGCACGTTCTTGAGCTTGGGGGGCAGGTTGTCCCGGATCATCTTCATGGCCTTCAGGGGGGGCTCGTTGAAGTAGGGGGGCTCCCCGTCAACCATCTCGATCACCATCACCCCCAGCGACCAGATGTCCACCTGGGGTGGGAAAGGGGGCAAAAATGGGGGTGATTTGGGGTGTGGGACACACCTCGTGACCCAAAATCCACCCCACGGGCCCTGAAATCCACCCTACGCCTCCCAAATCTGCCCCATGTGCCCCCAGATCAACCCTGTGCACCCCAAAATCCACCCCACGGGCCCTGAAATCAACCCC
>NW_010210200.1:547-1145 GCF_000695765.1 Mesitornis unicolor
AATCTGCCCCATACCATCCCCAATCCTCCCCGCATGCCCCAAATCTGTCCCGTGTGCCCCCAAATCCGCCCCATACCCACCCAAATCTGCCCCATACCATCCCAAATCCACCCCACACCACCCAAATCCACCCCACACTCACCCTAATCCACACCGCACCACCCAAATCTGCCCCATACCATCCCCAAATCAGCCCAATGCTCACCGAAATCTGCCCCATACCCACCCAAATCTGCCCCACACCATCCCAAATCCACCCCACACCACCCAAATCCGCCCCTTACCCACCCAAATCTGCCCCATACCACCCAAATCTGCCCCATACCATCCCCAAAATGCTCACCGAAATCTGCCCCATACCCACCCAAATCTGCCCCACACCATCCCAAATCCACCCCACACCACCCAAATCCGCCCCTTACCCACCCAAATCTGCCCCATACCACCCAAATCTGCCCCATACCATCCCCAAATCAGCCCCATACCCACCCAAATCCGCCCCACACCACCCAAATCCGCCCCATATCCACCCAAATCCACTCTGCACCCACTCAAATCCACTTCGCACCCACCCAAATCAACCCCACACCCCTCACCT
>NW_010210200.1:1156-1534 GCF_000695765.1 Mesitornis unicolor
CCCGCGGGCCCGTAGGGCGGGCGGGAGAGGAGCCCCGGCCCCATCCAGTAGGGAGTCCCCACCAGCGACTTGCGCCGCGGCACCTCCTTGTTGACTTGGGCGCAGAACCCGAAATCCGACAGCTTCACCTAACAAAAGAGACCCACGGCGGCCATGGGGACACCCCCACATTCGGGCTGCGCCCCCCCCAAAGCCCCGTCCGTCCGTCCGTACCCTCCCGTCGTGCGTCAGGAGGATGGAGTCGCTCTTGATGTCGCGGTGGATGACGCCCTGGGCGTGCAGCACGGCCAGCGCCCGCAGCACGGCCAGGCAGACGGCGGCGATCTGCTCCTCGTTCATCCTGCAGCCGAGACGCAGGGATCGGGGGTGAGCGGGCTC
>NW_010210201.1:0-501 GCF_000695765.1 Mesitornis unicolor
AATGGTTTGGGGTTTAACCTCGTTTTTCCAGTATTTCATTTATTTTACACCACCTCGGACCAGATTTTCCCAAAATTCCCTGGTTCGGTGGCCCCTGCAGCTCCTGCCCCTTTTCTGGGGCCACTGCAGCGCTCGCCTGGTGATACCCAAAATGTTGTGGCCAGGACCCAAAAACGGGGTGGAAGGACCTAAAAACAGGGGGCAAGGAGCCACAAACGGGGGGCAAGGACCCAAAAAGGGATTGCAAGGGCCCAAAACAGGCGGCAAGGACCCAAAAACAGGGGGCAAGGAGCCAAAAAAGGACTGCAAGGACCCGAAAACACGGGGCAAGGAGGCAAAAACAGAGGGCAAGGAGCCAAAAAGGGGCTGCAAGGACCCAAAAACGGGCAGCAAAGAGCCAAAAATAGGGGGTAAGGATCCAAAACTGAGTGCAAGGAGCCCGTAACGGGGTGCAAGGAGCCCATAACGGACTGCAAAGAGCCAAAAGTGGGGTGAAAGGAG
>NW_010210202.1:0-619 GCF_000695765.1 Mesitornis unicolor
GGGGGAGCGGCCGCTGCCTCCCTTCGCCGCCGCGGGCGGGGCTTCCGCGCCCCGGCTCGATCTCCTGGTTTGAAGTACGCACCGAAGGGAAAAAAGAGAGCGGGGCGGGCGCAAGAGGGCCTAGGGCGTCCACGCTGCCTTCCGCGGCGTTTTGGGTTGTGGTGTGACGAGCGCGCACCTGCGCCTGGAACTGCTCTTAGGACCCAATTCAGCCACTTTTGGGGTTTGTTTTGTTTAAACTTCAAGAAAGTTAACACTAGCTGCATTCGACACCCTTCCTGGCATGCCAAAACGTTGGTGCTTATGATGTGTCATTATTTTTTATAATTCGGCTCAGGCTTGTCCCCTTTATAAATTAAGAGGGGATCAAAAACCAAAACGAAACCCAAAACACTCCCTAATTTTGATCCTAGTGAGTGTATGCAAGGTGCAGTGCCTCCTGCATCACTGACCCACCCTCAGAGCCCTTATACCACACCCGAGGCCCAAAACTTGCACCGCGGTCCCGCCAGGGAAGTGGCAGAGCTGAGGTCAGCACTGCTGCTACTGCAGATGAGTTTACAGAAAGAGAAAGCAGAAAATTACCCAAATACTGCTACTCTTCCCTATAGGGGATGTC
>NW_010210202.1:637-962 GCF_000695765.1 Mesitornis unicolor
AGCACTGGGCAATCGGTGCCAGACTCTTTCAATCCTCACTCTCAGTTCCTAAATGCAAAAACCACACTTCATTACTAATGGACTGCCTCCTGTTTCTCGTTGAAATGCCCCTGTAACATCCCCACAGCTGCCTGGGGTGTCCCGCTCCCTGCGGCTCCCACACGGGGGTTCCGGGGACAAACGGGGTCACAAAACCGCGTCCCTGTCACCCCCTCGGAGGGATAACGCCTGCTGTCGCTGGCGAAGGAAATAAGTAACAATTCAGTATTTCGCCTCTGCACTGCCCAAAGTGGAACCGAGCCTGAGATTTGGCTCAAACCCCGGC
>NW_010210203.1:0-7057 GCF_000695765.1 Mesitornis unicolor
CTTTCCCTCATCCACTAAGCAGGTCACCTTAGACACAGGTTTTACAGCTACAGGAGAAAAAAGGGAAAATGGTAGAGTTTTAACACAGAGTGGAAGATTATTAGTAGCCACTCTGCTGTACAGATCATCTTTCGTTACTAACACCAGTGCTTCAGGCTCTTGGAGTACATTAGGAAAAAAAAAGTTAACTTTTTTTGTCACTCACATTAGACAGGCTTAACAGATGTCAGAGCAGACACACTTCTAACTTGCACTGAGCAGTTTAGTCCCCACCATAGTTCTACCTCAAGTGTCAGCAAAACCTGGACAGTCAGATATCAGCTAGCTCTGCTCTACTCATCTAACTCTGGAGGTTGCTTTAAACAGACTTCTGACCATGCTCCTGCATGGTCACCAAAAAGTAACTTCAAGACAAACTTCTGCTCTCTTCTCCTCTTTCACACATGTTTTCCCCATTGTATTATTTCCTCCTTTTATGCTGCACTATCCCTAACACTGGAAATTGGCTATTTTCTGTCTACCTCCCCCTTTCCTGAGCAGTTTGTTTTCTTTTGCTTGCTCAAAGCATGCTCTTGTAAATGCTTTTGTCCTCTTGTTTGCAGGCTGGCTATTGTTTAATACACCCAGCCCAAACAATGCCAGCAAAGAACACAGCCTAGCACTACAAGTCACAACCAACTTCAGACAAACACTGAGAAAACACCATTTTGGGCTTTCTTTAGATGGAAGGATAACAGCTCCTTTACAGGGTAGTGGTGAAAACTACTGCTTTTGACTTTTACACGTGATTAATTTCTTACAGCAACATCAGACTCATTCAAACACTATCTCTGCTTCAGAAGAGGAAGGACTGTATTGGCATTTACGCCCAGGAAAGCAGCCTCCAGATTCAAATCAAATCACTCAATATAGCCGTGCACCAGAACAGTGCTGTAAGACACTAACAGGTCCACAGTGTGTATAATGCAGCAAATCTACCGGCTAAAGCAGAACACAGTAGTACAAAATGTAAAAGGAATTAAACTGCAAGTTTTCGTAAAACTGTATCCTTAACATAATTAAAAAATGAAAGCTCTGAGGCACTCCACTACAAGCAATGTAAGACCCCAGCAAAGTAATCACAAATCAGTCCCTGCCCCAAAGAGCTTACAGAACACATAAGTGAAAAATTACAAACGGGTGTAAAAAGCCTAAACAGGAAAAAAGGACCAAAAAAAACCAAACAATAAAAAGACTACGGTTTTGCTTAATTCATTACGTAGTGGCAGAAAGTCTTTCAGAGAAATGTGAAAGTGAGTAAGGTGACACTCACTGGTCTGGAGACAACCGTCCTTGGTTTCAAATGTCCAGAACACAACTTACAAACCATTGATCGACACTGTGCTGCAAAATTATGTTCTTTTAAGAAATTCTCTTGGCAAAACTAAGCAGAGGATAAACTTTCAAGTTCATAGAATGCATTTATGTTTTTAAGTATAAAGATCTCTACAGGATTTCTATATTCTTGTAGCTAATCCCTCTCAGACATGAGAGAGGAATTTTAACACTTGGAAGCTCTCAAACACTTGTCCAGAGGAAGTGATTCACAGTATCTCTGCTCCCTCCCAAGATTCAGGTCAGTGAACTTAAACAGAAGGTATCTGTAAATGAAGAGCCACTTAAGTACTCACAAAATAGTATTTTAGAAGTTTCTTGTAAATTATGAAAGCAAAAAACACTATGAGGAAAGACAGAGGTATTGTGAGAATGGCCAGCAGTAACTGTTTTCTTCAAAGGCAACTTCAGTTGTGGATCCTTCACCTAAAAAGCAGAAGCTAAAAACTGACTGGAAAATGAAAATAATTCAGAAGAAAACAAGTGTCAAGCAACCTGGCCAGCTTTCCTTAAAAGCAAACGCTTGTGTCCATTTACGTACACTGTGACCACCACAGGCATACAGGACGGATGGCTGAGCCATGCAGCAGAGGCTTCTCTTTTAAACAAAAACACTTCAAGCAAAATTAGATTTTCCTTCCATGAATGCCACACTCCAAACAAGTTTATCACCAGCATCTACAACAGTTTTAATTACTGGACAGGCATGTGCAAACACACTGAAAGCTTACCATCAGTTAAGAATTACCTGGTCGTAAGCTGCATAATTGGAAGCTAAATGGTGTTAATTTATTTGTGACAGACCAGGAATTTGAAGTCCCCAGTTTGTTTTTAAAATATCACAAGTCATGTGATAAGTCATATTCAGATAAGTCATTAAAATTGCATGCTCAGAATTCTGTCAGGATATCCTTTCACAACAGGACTACAAGCATCTCCAATTATTTAATCAAGTTTAGAGACAGACAGCCGCATTTGATATTCTTACAATTATGACTAACCCAGAGTATTTCTTCCATTTATCTTACAGTAACAGAGTGCTTTTATTCTTAACTCTATCACTTTTAGTAACTGAGAATTAATAATAGTATAACAGTACTTTAAATATTCCTACCTTGTTTCTTTTTGTAAAACACAAGTGTATAAAGAAGCATCAGTCCTTAATTCTAGTCATATTTTAAGGCTGTGCATAGCTAGGTACAGTAAAAGCCACAGTATCTCTGGGTTCTCACCATGAGAGTTGTGATCCTTGCAAGTCATTATCTGTTTAATACTTCCACCTGAATTGAAGCATGGAATCCTAATTTATCTTTTGTAATTTTAACACATGAAGAAATACACAGAGAATGGAACATTCTGATAAGAAATTTTTAAAAATACGCTGTATATGCATATGGGTTTGAGATTTTTTTCTTTGCTTTATAACAGGGAATGAATGCGCTTGGAGAAATCTCAAGAATTCAAAGATTTAAATGAGAATAAAATATTTCTTATAAACCACTTACAACTGGAAGTAATCTTCAAAATGTTAAGCACCTAATACACAGCATACATCTTTATGAATCAGCATGAAATTATCCCTACTCTGTACTACTGCATTTCCACAAAGAAGAAGAAAAAGAAATTAAGGCTCATAGCCATTACAATTACATTAAGTTCTCAGATACACTTGGGAATGCTCTCTCTCACCACTGAGATCTATGTGAAATCCAATTTCTGTGCAGTTCTTTGCATTCTTGGCACTCTGTAAATACTACTTCCATGCAGGGAAAAAAGATGAAGCACAGAAAAACCTTAAAGACCTTCTCCAAAGTTATCAGGAGTTTGGCAAAACAAGAAACTGAAGCTAGACCTAGTGAACGCCAGCTGAACAGCCCCATCTCTGGGCCACCTCTGCTCCATAGATGGAACATGTACGAGTCATTTGTACAAACGCCACCAAGTCAGACAACAACTGAACGCTTAAGGTGCTTTTACTGTAGCACCCCGATACTGTCAGAAACTGGGCAAAGGAATAGTTTCCTTGTGTTGCAGCTTCCCGGACAAATTTTGAAGTCTACCGCTACTCACAACCACTCTGTAAAACCCAAAGGCTTATAAGAATCCAAATTCAAAAAGTAAATTCTTCCTTCCAGCAAGCAGCTCTGATGCATAGGACACTGGCTGTCCAACTGACAGATGCTTCTGGATCCCAAATCATTTTCCCTAGAGAGCACTCACCAGCTTCTGTTGTTGGACTTGCCACCAAGACTCTTCCAAGGAGTCCTCTAGTACTTCCACAGGTGTTGGTACGAACTTGTGTTCTTAAATTATATTTTATTATTATGACCTAGAGACCAGACAAATCTGTGCATGTTCCTGACTACTTGCCTGAGCAATTAAGTTTCAGTATTGAGGGTGGTGAGACACTGGCACAGGTTGCCCAGGGAAGCTGTGGGTGCCCCCTCTCTGGAAGTGTTCAAGGCCAGGTTGGACGGGGCTTTGAGCAGCCTGGGCTGGTGGGAGGTGTCCCTGTCCAAGGCAGGGGGTTGGACTGGGTGAGCTTTAAGGTCCCTTCCAACTCAACCATTCTATGATTCTATTAGTTATCCACCCAGCCTTCTTCTCATGCCAATTCTCTATATATGCATTTGATAAAGAAGTTACCAGGAACTGTGTCCCAGGCAAGACGGACAAAGTCAGACAGTGTCACTTATACAGAGAAGAAACAACTGGTTACATGGAATGAAGCTGTTATTTTATTAGTCAACGTCCAACCAAACTGTGCTTGGCCATGCAGGTCATGAGAATTATGCCTGCCGCTAGCTCTGTTGGAAAAGGCACTTCATTTTTGTCCCACGTCCTGAGACAGGTTTCCCAAAAGATCATCTAGATCTTAGAAAGGAAAATAAACATGCAGCATTTTAATATACTGTTTTGAACAATCTTCATAGCAGTGATTCAATACATTAGTGGAAATCCTAGCAAAAGGGAAGCCAAGCTTCAGCAAGAGCAAACACATGTTCTCTACCACTGATAATACAAAAGGCAGGATAGAAGATTTTAGTATTTCAGCGAAAATGAAGGGAGAACAATAAATACAGGCTACAACAACTTAAATTATATTCTGATTGCCCACAGCACTCAAGAAAAACCTCACTTACTAAGTAAAACACAAGTAACTGACTATTACCCTCTTTTCAAAATTTTAACAAGCTCAACACTGCTTATGGTATTAGGATAGGAGCAAAAATTCCTCTTCATCCCTGAAGGATGACAGCAGCAAGCACAGATCACAAGAATGGAGTAAGAAACTGCCATTTATGCACTGCTGTGTCACAGTGTACAGTCACAATTTATTTCAGTTAAGTGATGTTTGTGCATCACAGATAGAAATGTTAACTAGCTTCTAGTTGTAGCAGTAAATCCTGCTTTTTGTCATCTACCTAAAGGAACTAACATTAGACAGGTGTGTAAGGGCAGAAAATTATTGCAAAGGACTCACAGAACTGAGACAGCAGGCATGATCTGGCCTGCAGAATCTTAATTACAGTTGATATTCAAGGAAAGAGAAACACCTTTTCCTTACCTCAATACCAGCCTGAATTGGCAAGAAAAAGATTCTCTTTAAACTTACCACATTGGTATGAAAGTTAGTAACAAGCGGCACCATGGGATTCTACACTTTCAATGCCTAAAATAATTATCAAGTACCAATAAGCCACAGATCAAACCAGTATCTAGAGGCTGGTAACAGAGTGGAAGCAGGGAACAAAAACCCAGCAATGTCTTGTAACAAATTCATGCAAAATGTACCTATGGAAAATGTATATATACTTCCTAGTTGGACTACCAGAAGGAGCCATGGTTTCTCAGCAATATGCTGCCTATTTATAGTTACTGGACTTAAATGTGATATTCCCAACAGACTGAATGAAGGCTGAAGGTGCTCATAGCACTGTATCAGTTTTGTCTAGATGTTTGTTCTCCAGACTGGTTAAGACAGCGAAGTACATAGCTGCCCAAAGACCAGCAGAAACTGGGTGCAAGTTTTCTGGTTAGCAGGTATTTTGGAACCGAGAAGCTCCCCATGCAGCCAACTGAGCTTAGACAGGCAGAAAGCTATGTCCCTCTCTGAACCTGCCGAACAGCATGGGACAGAATGAGGTTCCTCCCACCTTTTCCCCCCCCCCCCTTCTACATCTTCTCCAAACACCTGACGTATCCACTTCTCCAAAAGGCAGCAAATACAGTGGCAATTATCTTGCAAATTCCACTGGTAAGCACTGGATTGCAAGGATGATTTCTAAACATCATTTGCTTTTCCCAGAGAGGGAGGGAGTGCTACTGACAAGAAGTCAGGAGCAGAACTGCAGTGGCCTGCGCACTCTCAGACAGCATGGCTTCAAGTCACATTAGTAATGAGTTCATCTTCTAGCACTAGTAACTGAGAGAAATGCATTCTATGTAAACTGAAGTTTAGATTCTGGTTCAGTGACTTCTACCCCCTCAGGGAAAAAAAAAATTAAATCCAAGGTCTAGCCTTTCCAGTCAGGGGTTTGGTTTTGGCTTCTTTTAACATGATGTGCATATTAGAACATGTGCATATCTATCTAAAGAGAGATGGAGCTGCCTGGTTCAAGGAACATTTCACCTCTGCTTTTGAGACTAAATCTAGGTCATGACAGCTGTCAGCAAACACAAGTACTCACTGCTTTAGAAAAACTTAGGAGACAGTTAAAGAGCATCCAATACACAAAAGAAAATTCAGCAGTTCCAGCAGCAAGGGTAAGGATCAAACAGACATGGTGTGTGCAGGTGAGAAGCACGATCTTTTGGCAGATCGTTACCCTTCTGGAGCATTACACTGTCTTAATTTTGAAAGATAAATAAAAAGTAATGAAATAATAGTTCTGACACACAACACACTGACGAAGACAGCCAGATGAGAGTTGTGCATTCAGTATCTTTTGCCAGCAAAAAGTAATTACACAGGTACACTGAAAACAACCAAGTGAGAGGCTGTCAGAGTAGTTTTTGTACATAGTCCAAGTTAGTTTATACCAAACCACGATTCTCTTTCCTTCTTTTAATTTACTCCGGTCAGGGATATGAAAACGTTTACCTTTTCTAATGTGGAAACATGTGGAGATGTGCTATGAAATTATGCTTGGAACATACATCATGCCTGCACAATACTCATTTCAGAGTATGACACTATTAAGGACCTTCAGTATAAACAGACACACAAACACAGCCGAGGACAAAACCAAAACAAGGTTTCTTTAGCCCTCTTAAGGCACCAGTTCAAAAAAGTAAAAAAAAAAAGTAATAAAAAAAAATGAAGGCATTATCAAATCTTGGATTAGAAATCAATGCCACAGACAGTCCCTGCCTTCTGCACTTGGTGCTCGGAGCAGTCACCGGGCTCACCGCTGGGACAAAACACCCGCAGAAGCTGAATGCAAGAGCCCCCAGAGAAACCGCTAAATTAGACCATCAATAAGTGGTGAAAAATGGGCGACTGGTCTAACGAATCAGTCCTGCAGTCGCCTCTGCGGCTGCCTACAAGCTGCGGGATGTCCCAAGTCAGCACTTAACGCCTCCGGTTGGAGGGAAAGGACGCTCCGCAGCCTCACGGACCCGGCCAGGCCGGCGGGCGGAGAGAGGGGCTGTGGCCGGGCGGCCCCGGCGCAAAGAGGCG
>NW_010210204.1:0-2435 GCF_000695765.1 Mesitornis unicolor
GGGGGGGTCATTAATTAATTAATTCGCTTGTTCGTTAATTAGCCCGGTATTTGGCTAATTAAGTGGCTAAGTAATTAATTAATGGGGGTCCACCGCCCCCAAGCTGGGGACCGCCGGTGCTGTCGGAGGAGCTGGGGGAGGAAAAGAGACATTAATTAATAGTCATTAACAGTAATTAATACAAATGAGCTCAGGGCTCATTAATGAAGAGGCTTGTTAATAAAGATCGTTATTAATAGAGGGGCTTATTAAATATTTTTAGTAATAAACTCAGGGGCTTATTAATGAGGGTGCTTATTAATAAGAAGGCTCACTAATGAGGGAGTTTATTAATGAGGGGTTCATAAGCAATCATTAATAATTAATAAGCGCAAGGGCTCATTAATGAGGAGGCTTGTTAATAAAGGTGGTTATTAATGAAGGATGTTATTAATGAGGGGGCTAATTAATGAGGGGGGCTCATAAGCAATTACTAATAATTAGACTCAGGGGCTCATTAATGAGGAGGATTGTTAATGAGGGGGCCTATTAATGAGAAGGTTTATTAATGAGGGGGCTCATTAATTAATAATAATAAACTCAGGAGCTTAATAATGAGTGGGTTTATTAATAAAGGAGCTCATTAATGATGGGGCTTGTTAATGGGGCTCATTAATGAGGAGGCTTATTAATAAGGGGGCTTATTAGTGAAGGATCTTCTTAATAAAGGGGCTCATTAATGAGGGGTTTTGTTAATGATGGGGCTTATTAACGAGGGGGCTCATTAATTAGTAGGGTTGTTATTAAGGGAGCTTATTAATGGAGGTGCTTATTAATAAGGGAGTCCATCAACAATTATTAACAATAATTAATAAGCTAAGGGGCTCATTAACAAGAGGGCTTATTAATAAGGGGGTGTATTAATAGGGGGGCTTGTTAATGGGGGGCTTATTATTAAGAGAGCTCATTAATGAGGGTTCTTATCAATACAGGGGCTTATTAATAAGGGAGCTAATTAATGAGGGGGTTCATCAACAATTAATGATAATTAATAAGGTCAGGGGTTCATTAATGAGGGGAGTAATAAACAGTTATTATTAATAATTAATAAGTCTAGGGGCTCATTAATGAGAGTGTTCATTAACGCGGGGGCTCATTAACGAGGAGCCCCATGAATGGGGCTGGGTTACCATGGCAACGCCCATCCCGGTTGCTATGGCAACGCCGCGGGGGCTCCACCCCCATCCGTCTCCAAGGGCGCTGCCCCATAGCGGTGCTGCCCCCCCCTCGGGCACCTATAGATCTGGGGGGGCATGGGGGACATAGAGGGACACCCCTATGGATACCCCCATGGATACCCCTACAGATAACCCCATAGACACCCCTATAAATGGCTCTATAGACACACCTAGAGATGCCCCTACGGAGACCCTATAGAGCCCCCTATGGACACCTGCATGGACACCCCTATAGATCCCCCTATGGGCACCCCTATAGATGCCCCTATGGACACCCCTATGCACACCCTATAGATCCCCCTATGGGCACCCCTATAGACAACCTATAGAGCCCCCTATGGATGCCCCCATATACACCCCTATAGATACCCCTATGGATACCCCTATACACACCCTATAGATCCCCCTATGGATGCCCTTATAGACACCCCCTATAGACACCCTATAGAACCCCCTATGATTACCTGTATAGATACCCTATAAATACACCTATAGACATGCTATAGATCCCCCTATGGATGCCCCTATGGACAACCCTATAGATCCGCCTGTAGGCACTTCTATGGACACCCATATAGAATAAATACTCCTATACACACCCCTACAGATACCCTATGGATACCCATATAGATACTCCTATAGACACCCCTATGAACGTCCATATAAATACTCCTATAAACGCTCCTATGAATGCCCTATGGATTCCTCTGTGGGCATCCCTATAGATACCCCTATAGACATCCCTATGGACACCCATAAGGATGGTCTGTAGATACTCTATAAATACCCCTATAGACATCCTATAGATCCCCCTGTATACCCTCCTATGGACACCCCTATAGACGCCCCTACAGGCACTCCCTATAGGCACCCTATAAATACCTCTATAGGTATGCCTATAGATAAGCCTATAATCTCCTTATAGATGCCCCTATATACACCCTATAGATGCCTCTATGGACACCCTTATGGACACCCTATAAATACCCCTATAGACATCCCTAGGGATGCCCCACAGATACTCCTATAGATGCCCCTATGGACAACCCTATAGATACACCTATGGACACCCTATAGACATCTCTATAGACCCCCTATAGACAACCCAATGGACACCACTATGGACCCCCTATGGATGCCCTATGGACACCTCTATAGATGCCCCAATAAATGCCCCTATGGACACCCCTGTGCACCTCATACACCCTCCTATACATC
>NW_010210205.1:0-14294 GCF_000695765.1 Mesitornis unicolor
TCTGTTCAAACGGGCTTATCTATCTGCCAGGCGACCAGGCTCAATGTGGGCAAGTTGTGGTTGTTGTTGGTGTTTGTGTGATCCATAGTGCTTTGTTGTTGGTATTAGTTATAAAACCTTTACTGTACCTGTAGCTTTTTAATTTATCACCGGCAATCCAAAAGAACCTGTAAATGTTGCTGTAAATAAACGATTACCGTTTGTTTCCCGACTTGCGTCTGTCGCATATTCGGTGCAGGTCTCACAAGACCGGATTTATTCTCCCCGTTTTCACAACACCATTCTTTCAGCTGTAATTTTTGGCCACAGAATTCTTCCTGAAGGAAGCCTCACTTACCAAAATACCTTTTTTCTTCAAAAACACTTCTTAGCTCTGACTTTAAAGAAAATAAAAAAGATAACATAGAACATGAATGAGAGAAGAGAGATTAGGTTACTGGCATTGCTTCATTATCTTAATGAGTTACTACTAGTTTTAGCTGGTGCTTCATGACTCACCTGGATTACAGCCTTAATGCACTACACAAACAAGTAGTGATGGTTGAGACTTGATAATATTTTTATGTGCAACTGGGGATTTTTTGTGAACTGATAAACCCAGTGAACTTCCCTACATTTCGTTGATAAAGTTCAGAACATTTGCTCTTTGTTGTAACAGCATAGCATTTTCAGTATATACATGATTTTAACTTAACTTGTATCTGTAATACTACTTAGACAGACGCCTCTCACAAAGTGCTATGAATTTATTCTTATAGTGATATGGAAAGTTATTTCATTTTGTGATTATTATATTTTTTAAAAAACCTTGAGAAACATGCTTTCCAGTTCAGTACGATACCATAGAAGAAATGTTCTCAGGGTACATGCTGTCAGATACTACTAGACTGCTTTCAGGTGCACAATATTTTCACTTCAGACTTAGTGACAAGACAATCTTAGATTTTTTAGTATCTTTTGAGAGTCAATTTTCAATATGATTTTTTTCTTAAAAGAAAGGTATACTATTGATAGCACCAGTTTGAAGATTCCCAAATAGGCATAAATATTTTTTGTATCAGTTTTTAAGGGCAGATTAGATCAGAAGTAGAGCTTGAATGAAAATTCAGTTACGGCGGGGGTTTTTTTACTGCTTTCTTAACTGAAAGTGTTGAGCTGCTTTCGAATTGTAGGCTGGTGATAGATCAGTTTGCGATACTAGGCAAGTGATCTAGTGTGCAAATGGGATAGTAGAATAGCAGGTAGGAAATACTTGGAAACTAGGAGAGAGTTTTTTTAAAAAAATACATACTTTCTGCAATAATTGTATGCATTTTTTTACTGCTTTTTTGTATTTGTATGGATTCTGATCCACACCAAGTTCTGTGCTTTAAGGATAGCACTAGCAGGAATTCTCAGTTTGGAGCTCTTTGCTCCAATATGTAGTATAGGAATAATTTTGTCCAATAAATTATAGAAACATCATCACAACGTTGTTTATATCTGAAATAATTCTGCATTTATTAATTTTTAGATATATTACCTCATTTTGTCTCCATTTTCTCAAAGTCAAGAGTGCCATTAGTTGCTATTTAAATGTTTGACAACCTCTTATTATTCCAATTTTTAAACATGCTAATCTCTCAGTGAAGGGACAAGAGATGCTTTACAGTCCAGCGTATTTCATCACTTTAGTATACAGACTGAAAAGGCAGCAAGATGTTGGTTTGTACTCAGAGAATGTAAATAAGAAAGGATAAAATGTGTTTTGAGTAACTGAGTGTTAAATGTATTAGTTGATTTTCTAGAGTACGTAGCCTTTCTACCATGGATTGCTGAAATGGTCTTTCCATGAAATTGAAGGTTTTGGAGCAGAATTCATGGAAGCGGTTTCTAAGTTCTTGTTCCTACAGAGAGTCACTGTGGTAAGTAAATCTTGTCTCCAGATGAACCATACCTCATCCTGTTATGCCTTCATATGTTAAGCCTTTGTGTAGTGTGTAGAGTGTATCATGCCTTGCAACTTTTTCTTGCTTGTTTCTAACTTGTGACATTTTTTCCTTAGACCATATCAGCGTGATAAAAATCTTCCTCATTTTCAGACATAACTTAAATTGAAGCTTTCTCATTGAGACATGAATCTGACCTATGCATTAAGGATAATACTTTGACAAGTAGAACGCTTGAAACACTTTATTCAAGTCATTTTCACATAAACTTGCAACCATAATACGGGCATGTAACACAAGAATATGAAAGTGCAATGAAGAATACAAAGCTAGTGCCTGAATATTATAAATTAGAGCTCTTCAGATAAAGATGCAAAGTTACTGAAATTAAGACTCTTGGAAGAAAAGTGAAGGAAATAATGAAAAACCTTCAAAAAAGTTGCAAAAACAAGTGGCATTTCACTGCATCTGTAGCATTTAGTTGCATAATAAAAAACCTCCCAGTAACATACTCTTTGGTTTTAATTCAAGTTAAAATCTTTCAGCACCTTTTAGGATTTGGAGAAAATGAAAATGCCTTATTGGCATAAATGTGAGACACAGGATAAACCACCTTTCAGTGTCTCATTTATAAAATTCACCCTGCTGATTCTGAATGAGAACACTGCAAACAATGCAAGAATGACTATAGGAATGTACATAAAGTGTTTGCACTCATTCAACACTGCATAGTAAACTTTGGAGCAGAGAGAAAACAAGTAGACTTTACTAACACAAAAACATCCATTGGTGACCAATCTGTCATTTGTGTTACACTTTTGTCTAGAAATACGCAAATACCAAATGTATTTCAGGATTAAAAAAAAATATATAACAAACCCCTCCTGTAATGAGCCTGGCATACAATGTGTTCCTTATATGCAATTTTTATCTAAAGATCTGAAATGTGGGAGGTAACTGCTTCACACACGTTTTTACAATTTAGTTGTTCAAAGGAAATTTGAGACTGCAAGACAGCAAATTTGTACTAGAATTCTCACAAAATTTAAATGTGATTATGCTCCCACTGAGACCCGTGGCAAGATGCCTTTCAAAGATTATGGGAATAAGCCCGATATCTGGTAAAAATTATTCCAAAATATAGTTTGCTGCATAAAATAAGCTTGTATCAAAACAGTTTTTATAAATGTTTTTCAAAAAAAATGCATGTAATGCCATAAATATATTCCAGTAGGAAAAAAGTAAGTTAAGGTGTCTGGGTCAAAACTGCAGAGCCAAGATACTGAAAATACTGGTTGGCACTCCTCTATTTAGAACGATTTCTACACGTGGTATATAATAAACTCTTCTACTGCATTGTGATTGATTCACTGTAGTTAAACAGGGGAAAGTAAAGTCACATTCCTTCATTTTTTTTAATCCTAAAATCCCTTGTTTTTCTAAATAGACTGTTCATGTTATCTTAGGCAATTTTTGTGCTATTGTATATCACTGTCATGCTGCTTAACATACTTTAAAACAAATACAATATTTTTGCTACGGAAAAAAAAAGCTACATTTTTGTAGCTACAATATCCCCAATATTATGGCATTCAACACCTTTCTGAACCAGGCCATTCCAACTGAAAGGACTAAGTCCAGTATTACAACTTGCTGCACCTACACAGATGCTCAGGGTCCTCTGACTTCTTGCTGACTTCAGTGGAGTTCTGCAAGTAGTTTGGGTATAGACACGTGAGCAGGTTACTGCCTCGTAAACTGAGGGATAGTCAATTTCTGTGGCGGCTCTGTGTCATTAGTGCTCCCTTAGCCCACGTTCAGCATCAGGCACAACGAGGTACGAGCACACGACCTCTTATCAGGAAGGAGCCCATGCCCACAGCCTAGCATCCGTTACAGTAGCGTTCATGTCCATTGCCCAAGCAGCTATAAGGACATTCACCCCAATTTTGACCTAAGTCTATAGAAAGGTGAATGCACTTGCATCCCTTAACACCTTTAATCTAAATCTAAAATCTTTGGTCTGAGATTTCAAAAGCCTAGACTTAGCCTAGACAGACCCTTATTTTTGCAGGCATAGGTAATAAATGGCTTTCTAGTAACTCTTAATTTCCAAATTTTGCTTCTGTTTGTTGCCCATACTGGTGACACTGCTAAAATGGATCTCAGCAAACAAAAAGGAACCTGCAAGTATAAATGGTATTCATTCTACACCCACTCCCAATGTTGGCTGGTGATCACTGGGCTGCTGGTTCTTAGATTCTTTTTAAGTATACATACTAGTTGTGCAAATTTGTAACTAAGTTATGATTAAAGTCGAAATATGTCATAATTATGAAATAAGCTTAAATATTCATGAAAGTAAATATTTAGGAGAGAAATAATAAAGAACAAGTTGATCCTTAAAGGATATTATGGTCATCCATAAAACTTCCAAATTAAATCCATAGATATCTATTGCATAAAATACTTCCAAATACTGCCTTAAGTATTCTCAGTGGTAGTAATAAAACCTCTCCATACTCCTCAGAAATTTCATTTTTTAACAATGAATAGCACACGTTGGTTTTTTTAAGATACTAAGCTTTCCATGTTTCATTAGATGTTTTGAACTGCTGATTAAACTTAACCAATACCGATCAATATTTCTAGGTCCCTTTCTTTCATAAGTAGGTCCTTCATTTTACATGAAGTCTTCTGAAAAAACCCACCAGATCCCCTTGTGATAAATTATTTCACAGTTTAAAAAAAAAAAAATCACAGCTACTGTAGCTTACAGCAGGGTGCATTGCAAAAGCAAAATAATTTGAGGATGGGAGGAGGAGTGGTGTACCCAGCACCAGTTATACAGTTCAGCAAAAGCTTTAATTTGGGCTGTTAAGTTTTTCCCCTTAACAATGTTCTATTTGGTTCCTGAACAGCCTAAAGTACGATGTTAAATACATTGACTTTTGTTCTCCCTCTATATAGAGTATATTTTCAACTTCATTGTTTGAATACCAAGATTAACATTTTAAAAGTCAAATACAGTACTTATGCGGGAAGCAGGTAGTAGGCTCTTTCACGATAAAAATACTTTGTTAGAGATTCTAATCTACTTCTGTTTGTGGTGCTGCCACCTGAGTTAATTGACTGTATTATTTTGATGGTTAACCTGTTCAAGCTGGTTGTTTTTCACAGACAACTACATCAGAGACTCTTCATTATCTCCAAGAGCCCTTTTCTTGACAGGTTTTTATTTTATACACATTAAGTTTGCAGAAGTCTTTTAAAAGCCCCACGTTGAAAAATCTCTTGAACACAGAAAGGTGGATAAGTTCTTTAATTCATTTCCACAGATGACAGGTTTTTCAAAACCTCATCTGTTTTTTACTTAAGAAAATGGAAAAAACTCTAATGTACTATTAAAAATGTAAACATAACTTTTTGCAGGGGTATAACTGATATATATATATATTTCTATATATGTATTTCTCTGCTATATGTTAATATTCCTTGAAAACTAAACATACTTTTCTTATTCATATCAATGTGTCCTAGCAAGTTTTATTTTAATGGTACTGTAGCATTACTCTTAAGCTGATTTTCGTTATGGTATTTTCTGAGATAGCTGACATTAGTACTTTCTATTGCACTTTATTTAATTCATGTTACATAATTTTTGATACCTTTTAAAATATGTTCAACTCACTCAGCAGTAACAGTCCCACTGAAGTCTATTATCACCTAAACTCCAAATTTTCAGGAGTTAAGAAACACACATGTTTTTAAGAATGAGTTAGATTTTACAAAATTTAGAGTATCTGTGCATGAATCACCAGTTCCACACATTTCAATAGTAAAAAAAGTAATGCCTACTTAAATGTTTAAAATCCAGTTACAGAGTTGGTTGAGAAGCAGCTTAAGTGCTTCAAAATCACATAAGGTGTGTGGGTGTAATGTATGTATGTTCTGTAGTTTTGTTTCTATAGTGTTACATCCTATTGAAGTTTATATAATGATACTTCAGTTCAAAACATTTGGCACCGTCTCATCCATTTTCTTTAATCTTTCTCAGTATCTGTCAAAATAAAAGAAACAATGTTATGCAGATGACCAAGCAGAGACAAAAAGAGTATCTGCTAAAATACCTGTTTGTCAGCTTGAAGGTGCAGGTCAACAAACAGAAACATAAGTTTTGTTTCCTCACCCCACACGAATATATTTACTTGATGACATTTACAGAGGTAAGATGAGGAGACTGAAAATTAAAGGCATGAAGCGTAAATTTCCCTTCCATGTAGATATGCACAGAGAAACGGTTTTCCTAGAAGTACCAATTAGTTCTGTTGCAGAGAAATGCTTTAAAAGCTCCTGCCACAGGTCTTCCAAAAATAATTGCTCTTGGCCTGCAGGATGCCTCTTGGGTTTTTTCCTCCATTTCCTGCAAGTCTGAGCACCGCATGGTGAGAACAAATAGAGGATTTTGCTGAAGCCATTTAACTTGTCACATTTATGACCAAAGTGTGATTATTAATACAGATCTCCACGCTGATGTGAAAAAATGTTTCTCATTTTAGCCTCATTTAACTACTGGCTTTGTGTTAACAAAGTGAGGAATTAATATTTTAAAAGGCTATTCAAGCAATAGTCACATTAATTCAGTATGTTTGTTTCACCGACGCTGTTATAGCAGACTATAGTGGTCATTTATTTTACTTTTCATTTACTGCTCTGGAATTTCTCTCACATGAACCTCTATGCATTGTTAATACCCACTCCTTATCCAATACAAATGAAACCATTCAATAAATATTTTGCATGAGCAACTAAGTATTATCCTGAGAACTGCTTACCTCTGTGTTACAGAAGACTGATTGGTTTTTGTGTGCATTTCACTGATACTAAGTTACAGTGGATTTACCATAAGAACATTACACAGATTTGCCTCTTTTGGAGGGAAAAAAAAAAGGCATAATTGTGACATTGTTTAAAGTTTTAAAGAACAAAACTGCAAATGGAGTGTGTCTGGAAGAATTGTTTCAAGGAGGATGGCTGCTGTGTCAGCAGCAGCAGCAAAGTAACATACATGCGTGGGATTTTGCAGAATGTTTTAAGAGCTCTGTAACTGCTCAACAGTTCTGTGTGGATGCTATAAATGGGTACTGAGTGAGCACAGAAAGGTTTTAGTGCAAATACAAAGAAGGCCTGAGCCATAGGTAGTTATCTAGCAGCCCAGACAGTAGCAGCAATTTTGAAAGTGCTATATATCCTGATGTTACCCTTGCAAGAGCAAAATTCTCACGATGGTTTCTCAAGCCTAAATACTTTTTTTAATCAGTGCTAGCCTTACAGAAATAAAGTTTAATTACTGGAGGTCAGGATTGGAAAGCAGTTATCAACAGCAAAGCAACTGTTGCCATTATTCCTGCCAAAAAAGACCTCTGAAAGAAGTACCATCTGCATTTTGAATTAACACACTAGATCCTGAAACCCAAGAAACAACATACCTAAGAAATTTATATCATTGGAATTAATGGTGGGACTTACTTTTTCAATATAAAATAAATCTGTGTGTCAGCTTTAGTACTATGAATATAAAACAGTTGCAAAGACAAAGGAATGTACTTACGGTGAAATTGTACAGCCAGAGGCGTATGCATGGTGGCCTGTATAGCGTATATCGCAGCGTACTATATTGTTGGAGTAATCGGATTCAGGTACCAAATAGCTGGGGTTTACACTCACCTTAAGGGGAGAAAGCAGACTGTTGTCTACTTCAAGGTTTGAATTGATAACTTACATTCAAAAGGACATATGCATATGATTTGCTTCTTAAAAAAAAACAAAACAAAACCCCATACCAAACCTCCCCACACCCAAAACCCTTACCTTCAGAATGTAATTTCCAGGTTTTACATCTGTAATATCAATCCACTGGCAATCTATATCAGCATTGTAAGTGTCATAGCACCCAGGGCTCAGTCCCTTAAAAATGGAGTTAAGATGGATGTCAAAAAAAATACTGGGAATAGTAATATCGTTAGTGACAGGCTGAAGTACACTTAATCATCACATTTTACTAAGAAAATTACCTCAGGAAATGAGGCTTACGTTTTCCTGGCATTAGATTTGAATATCTAAACTAGAACACATAAGTATAACATATGCCTTTTATAAACAGCACTACTCGTAAGGAACACCTGTACTATTGATAGTTGTCCATCTGTGAGGTATCACTTGTTGCAGTACTATTATGTAAATATTGTTGATGCTTTTGCTCACTGTTCTTCACAAAATGTGAGAATAAAATCAAAACTGACCAAAGACAAGACCTAAATATCTGCAAATCTAAAGTAAATAGCTTCTGAGTTTCCTGCATACAAACTTGATCACCGTGTTGGAAGTGATTCTCTACCTTTAGGTATAATGCAACCTTTTGCTCTAGATGTATTCTGCTAAAGAGATTTCTTTGAATACTAAAGTCTAGAGCCATTTTCACATTTAGTTTTGCATGGAAATGGCCTGCTGGCATGTCTCTTCAGGCAAATACAGTGACACAAGAATCTAATAGAATTGAAAATGTAGTCTTTCTTCCAGATGAATCTTTTCTGACAACTTCTTTGCTATTAGGAACATTAGTAAGAATCTCCAGATATTAATGTATCCATGGTTCAAATCTGATGTCTTTAACCGTGGTCAATACAGATTCCTTTAGGCAAAGCTGATCTGTTCTGGACAGATTTTTTGTGCACATAGTGCACAAAACCCACATCCTGCAGGAATTCCCTCCTGACCCAGCTGGTGATCAGCTCAGACTCTTGCATGCGTGTGCCAAGTCTGAGGCTAGAGGAAAGTTTTACAGTCCAATTACAAACCCCTGAAATGTGGGCTTCCAGTGGAAACGCTGACACAGCCATGATTCTAGTGACACAAATACTCCAGCTGTAAAATATGTGTGTTGCTTAGTTAGATGTCGTAGTCTACAAAAGGAGAAAAGATATTTTTAAAACCTCTTCAAAGCCTTCATGTATTGTAGATCATTCATTATATCTAAAATTCCAACATGGACATGTCAGCCAGTGAAGGACAGCTGCCATTTCTCTGTGACAAAATAACTACCTCCTAGATTAAAAACTGAAGAATAAGAGATACAAGTTTATGTAGAAGTATGGCCACACTGCCTTAAACGATAGGTCCATCAAGCTTAGTCTCATGTCTCTGACAGTGGCCAGCAGCAGATGCTTAAGAAAGAATGTAAGAAATGGGATGTGTAATGTCCTTTACCTGGGAAAATTCCTTCCACCAGGCATTTAAGTGTATTTAATACACAGGGTACCACCAGATTATTGTGTTTAATAGTTTCCATTATTTTGTCTAATTTTTTTTTAAACCATGTAGGTATTTTTGTTCTCTGAACGTCTTATGGCAAGGAATTTAATACTTTATTCATGTGTCAAAACAACACTTTTGCTGTTTTAAAGATGTCACCAGACAGTTCTTTTGGATATGCTTAAATTAGTGTACTGTGAGAAACTGTGACTATCAGCAATTTCTGCTTTTCATCCAGATCCACTCAAGATTTGGTATTATTTCTCGTTTTCCAAATGGAATAGTCTATGAAATTTCTTAGCGTGGCAGCCACACTACACTGCTGATCATGCTTGTTCTCCCGATTTGGTTGGTTGGTTTAGTTTGCTAGTTTTTTCTGTCAGTTTTAAGAGGTCGTGACCAGAACTCCATGCATTATTCAAAGCAGAAGTCCAGCATGGATTTGTAAAACATCATAATGGTATATTCCATTTTTTTATCTACTCTTTTAATAAGCCCTGACACCTTCCTTAATGTTTGTGTATGACCAATCATAATGTCCACATGGCTGCTATTCTCCTTAATGGCCTTCTATACACACATAAAACAATGCTGTACATTTTCTGTGTTGGACTGCCGGCCAATAGCTATAGGTATTATTAAGGGAATTCAGCAGCAGGCAGCCTCATGTTCTGCAGGAGAGAAAATACTAGCTATGAACTCTGGGACCAGCCAAGGCCATCAGCCTGTGAGGGATAAACAGCAGAAACTACTTCTTTACTGACTCTGTCTTGAGTCCCTTTAGCTTGCTTGCCCAGCCCCATAACTACAAATTGTTAAGAACTTGTGTGTTTTAATATAGGTCAGTTACCAGTGATGAGTAACTAATGAGTGTCCTCGCATTTTATTGAGACACATTTAGCAGCACGTGCATAAATTAACAATCTGTTGCTGTCCCGTCTCCTGTGATGGAGAATTTCAGAGCTAATCAAGGCATCAGATGATTTAGGCTACACTGGTAGCAAAAATACCCACAGATAAACTAGAGGGGAAAAACAAACTTGTCTATCTCTGAACCAATTCTTACCTGCGTATGTGCTGTACAAGCGTACCGTCTATAATATCCATAATCACAGGAGGTATCTTCAAGACAGAAACTTGCTTTGTGTCCTTCAGCAACTTTTCTGTGTGAGCTTGCATCCAACAAGTCATAGTGGCTGAATTCATCCATGCTGTGATAATGTCTGTTAAACCACAGATGTTAAAGATGAACCAGATCTTGTCAATACCATTTTAACATATCCTTATTTGATCTGCTGTCATGGTTTAGGGCTGGGCTGGCCACTAAATGCTGGGCAGAAGCTATTAACCCCTCTAGAGGCAGGGCCCCTCAAATTAGTTCTATTTAGCTCAAACCAGGACATCTACCTTCTGTTAGATTTGGCCAAATTTTATTACACAGAACTCATGTGTTAGTACACTTTCCATTCCATACACTGGCCATTCAATTAAGTTTTATCTTCATTATTCTAATTTTCAGTGACTACAAAAATGCCATCTTCTATAAGCAAATAATAGATTTTGATTGGTTAAGGGAAGGATTCTGCAACAGCACTGTTTTTCAAAAATTTCCTGTTTCATCTCTTCTACAGTAACAATGGCAAGCATTAAGTAGTTCATATTTGAATTGTTCTTATAACTGCCTTTAGGCAGAGTTTTGCTTGGAATGCTTACCTTACATACTATAAATTCCAGGGAAGTTTGCTAGCAAAAACTCAACAATTTACTTTGCTATTTCCATGGTCCTCGATCAATGTAACACATTGATAATAATAGTGAAAACAAAATCTGCATAAAGAAATTGGCTTCTATGTACTGCCTATCAGATGTCAACAATTTTTGTAGTTATAATTAATGTAATCTCAGTTTCAGAAGTGCATATGCGGTCAATCTGGGCACAGCAATGCATTTTTTTTCCCTTTCACAGAAAGTGAACTGTAGCTCTTAGTGTGGACTTGAACACCTATTATTCTTGTCATTTCACTTTTTCAAATATGTGGAAAACTAAGTTTGGACTATCTACCTGCATTTTGTCTGTGCAGCATTTGGCTGCTGCTGTGTGACCTAGTCTAGGTGATCCTGCTCCAGCAGGGGGTTGGACTGGATGATCTTTCGAGGTCCCTTCTAACTCCTAATATTCTGTGATTCTGTGATGAGTGCCTTCAGCTAAAGAGGTATATGAAAAAAGTGTAATTAAACAGAATTCAAATGTATTGTTAAAATGAAGAGAAGCATGCAAGTCTCTTAAGTATACATGTCAAGAACACTGAAACCAGTCCACAGGAGATGATGACTAATGAAGTCTGATGGCTAGCCAAACTAATAGGTAGTTATAGTTCATCTCCAAATGGTCCTGTTTGACTGTCATGGAAATGATCAAGAGAAACACTTTTTTTTTGTTGGCAATGTATTTTTCTGTCAAAGAAATTAATTAACATCAGAGACACTTTGTATTTGGATAGGAATAGCTGGACTATTGTAGCAGAAGAAGAAACTGCTTTTCTACAAATGGAATATTTCAATTGCTCTCTATCCATTTCATCCATTTCTCAACTCCATAAGCATCAAGGTTGGATCTTTTGATGGTGGTGGTGGTGGTGGTTTTTTTCAGGGGTGGGGGTTGACTCAAGCATTTATGTAGACTTTTCTTGTTTGGTTTGATTTTGTTTTAGTTTTTGATCCTTACAAGATTTATAACCTAGTAATATCCATCTTTCTTTGAAAGAATTTGTTCTAATGATAGTGATTTTTCATCCAATTTTGATCACAAGCAGATAATCTTAAAGACCCTGAAGCTAGAGAGAAATATTCCATTGACACCAGCAGCCTTTAGATCAAGCTCACATTACGTATTATTTTTATAACAGAATAATATTAAGTTATCACTTATGTACCTAGTAAATGTACACTGTAGGTTTTCCACAGTTATTTTAACACGATTATGACTTTTACTGACTGGTTCCACTTAAAATATAACTAGACCTATGTAAAATATAATTAAAGGGAGCAGGTGCCACTGTCAAAAGTGATTTGAGACTTGTATTCATAATGAATTTATACTTGTAAGTGTTTTATATTTATAATTAAGCTTCAGATCCATTTTTGTTTCATGCAGCTATATAAAGAGTTAACTACCACTGCCATAAAATGAATTGGTAAAAAGCCAGAGTTTACACCAGGCTTCCCTCTGCTTCACTGCAGCTTTAGAAAATACCACTTTATAATTGACAATTTGTTAGTGGAAAAGATAATTAGAAGGTGCCACACTGAGCACTTCACTCACTGGTGACAGCTGTGCCACTCCCATGAATAACGAGGTCTGCTGGGCAGAAAATCTGATGTGCCTTGGTTTTTCACTCTCTGGGGGAATCTCAGGAGCACCCGATTATCATAGTCTCTAACATCCGCTCGATAAGCTGAGCTGTAATAATGCAAAAAAGAGCCGTAAGTATATGCAAGAAACACTTTAAAAAACACTTTCTATTGTAACTGATAGCAGATCTTTTCAGTCCTCTTAAAGCTCACACACTAGAGATGTGCAAGATTTCCACATGGTGTGCTCAGAAATGCCTGGTGCCAGACCTAGACCTCAGTAAGATCCAGATCTTCTTCTAATAATATAACCACTAACTCTTTGCCTCTATATCTTAAGCAGATCACTGCTTAGCTGTAAAACTACTCTGGTACAAAAAATACAATTTCACTAGTTGCTCTTAACCAAAATAACTCACTGTGGATGTTAAGATCCCACAACAGATGTTTTGTTTCTGTTGTAAAATAAAAAAGCACACATATAAATGTATGCCTCAGGCTTATCCTATTTTACATAGCTATTATCTACAGTCATACATACAGGAATATTTTAATCAACTGCTAGCTAGGAAGAACATTTCAGTCAGTCTTCACTATGAAGTCAGCATAAAATGTACTGCTCCTCATGCCATGTTTTCTTTTTCCAGCAAGTGAAGAAAAAGCATGACCCTGAAAACGGTCTGACATCAATTAGTGATGCTGATGAATAAATAAGTCTGTTTTGCATGATAAGGTATGAACTCAAAATGGTTAAAAACAGCCATGTTGATTTCTTTCCAAGCAAAACAGGAAAAATCCCTCTTTGCCAACTGGACGGGACCTAACTTCATAGCAAAGCTGTTATTTCAATCCATTAAAAGACTCTGAAACACTTTTCAGGAAGATTTTAGTCTTAGGAGACATTACAAGTCATATGCCCTGAAACAATTACCATGTTATAATTTTAATAGTAACTTGTACTAGTTAAGAACAGTTGGGTTTTGTTTTTTTAATGGACTAGAATACAATCTGGATGGGTTAGAGAAAGGAGATTAAAATCACCAGATTCAAGTGTGGGTTTTAGGTGCCTCCATTTTGCAGAATTCTGTTATATTCAAATAAGCCTGGTAATAGAAACATGCAATATAACTTTTCACAAAAATATAGTTTCTTCAAAGCATCTGTAGTTTGTCTCTCTAATACGGCGGTATTGTTTTCTTACATATGCACCCTACCATCTGCCACAGGCTTAGCAGAAGGTTACAAACAGTTGTTTCCTCGGTCCCACCAGCCTGTTGTATCCACTCTTCGCTGTGTCTTCAGGTTCTCTGAGATGGGTGCAAGAGCACAAAAACCCACAGCAGACAGGCAAAAGCCATAGCAATGCCTACCTTGCCAGGCAGTTCTCCTCGGCAGCACATCTCAAGTTATACATGGACATCCTCTGGACATATGTGGACGCCTGGATGTAATAGGGATCCGGGACTAAGTCAGGGAGACCTGCAGTTCATCAAACCAACCATATAACAGCAAGATCAACCCAGGACACGTCTGCAAATACTTGGCTTCCATCCCAATCGTTAGGAGCCGTCGTTTTGCTACGGGTCCCTTTTCTCTCCCCGCCTCCACCCCATTAAGCTCGCTCTCTCTTTTGCTGAGGCCCTTCGGCTTTTCTCAAATACCGCACCACAAGCACGACGCCCAGACCCCCGTGGTGGGCTTCCC
>NW_010210206.1:0-868 GCF_000695765.1 Mesitornis unicolor
CGTGCAATGCTGCAAGGACCCCAACGCCCTCCCTTCACCAAATAAGGGTCGCTGCTCCCTGGTGTTAAGAGGGGTTATTTCCATCCCCAAGTTTGGGGACACCACCCCTAAAAGGAAGCTGTGACTCCTCCCTTGCCCGCATCCGGTTCCGCCGCCGTCCCCCTGGCAGCCGCGCTGTCCCCATCGCGGGGCGCGTCCTCCTCTGCAGGAGATCGGGTCTGGGGTGGCATTGATCGGGGATTCCTGCGCTCCCCAGTTCCTACATCCACACCTTGAACCCCTCCAGGGATGGGGACTCCACCACTGCCCTGGGCAGCCCCTGCCAGGCCCTCACAACCCTTGCAATAAAGAAATTCCTCCCAAAATCCAACCTCACCCTCCCCTGGCACAACTTGAGGCTGTTTCCCCTCGTCCCATTGCTTGTTCCCGGACCTACCGCGACCGACAGCACCGGTAACCGGCAAAGCGATGGGTGCTCACCCAGGGGGATCCGCGCCTCGCTCTGCTCCCTCTGCGTGGGTTTGTGCAGCTCCTGCTGCGGCTCCTCCACATCCTCCTGCTCCTGAGAGGAGAAGTCGGCGGTGGTGCCTTCAAACGGGGCCTGAGATCAGAAATGGGGCACATTTGGTCAGAAAAGGGGCACATCCGGTCAGAAAAAGGGCACGATTGATCAAAAATGGGGCACATTTGGTCAGAAAAGGGACACATTTGGTCAATAAAGGGGCACGTTTGGTCAGAAAAGGGGCACATTCGGTCAGAAATGGGGCCCATTTGGTCAGAAAAGGGGCACAATTGATCAAAAACAGGGCACATTTGGCCAAAAAAGGGGCACATTCAGA
Source organism: Mesitornis unicolor (assembly GCF_000695765.1). Taxonomy (NCBI): domain Eukaryota; kingdom Metazoa; phylum Chordata; class Aves; order Mesitornithiformes; family Mesitornithidae; genus Mesitornis; species Mesitornis unicolor. The sequence continues at coordinate 840 of NW_010210206.1, forward strand.
CAGAAATGGGGCACAACTGGGAACTCCTC
>NW_010210207.1:0-936 GCF_000695765.1 Mesitornis unicolor
TCATTTACGAGAAGCTTTTTCCTTGAGTGTGTCTGTCCCTTTTCTGTCCTTCTCTCTTACCCATATCCTTCAGGCTCTGCATTTTAGTGACCATCCCTCCAAGCCAAAGGAGGAAAGTCATCCAAAGCCACACAGCCTTCAGCCAGGAGAGGGTGGGGAGTGACTGAGATGGGTTCAAGGCATTTCCTCATTGTAAGTCCTCCACAGCAATTACTGCCAGTCTGAAGAGCAAAGATCGGCTTCATAGCAGCACAGTGTGCTGCCAGTAAACCTCTGCTCTGGCCCACGTCTCAGCAGTATCTCAGCCATGCACTATTTATATTTCAACACATTATCTGTATGGATTTTTTTTGCAGACATGCACATTGTTAAATCCTTTGTTCATTAAACTGATACCACCTGAATGTAATTTTAACCGGTCAGCTTATTGCAGTTCTCTAGTATGATTCAACATATGAAATTGTTTATTTAATTCTAGAATTCCCTTTGCAAAGTCATTTTTTAAAGATTTTGGTATGTGACTAGCATGCCAACTTCTCAGCCTGCAGAATGGGAAATTAGGCAGCCCTTGCCTCTGTGAATAAAACTGTGCACAACTGTGGCATCACAGTGAAAATATAGTCTGAAATACCTTTGTATGCTTGAGAATTGTGTAAATACAGTGAGAACTCCTGCTAATTAGGAGCGATGATTGCTGCACACTTACACCCTTAAAACACATCTTTGGAGGATGACAGAGGAGAAAGGGTGCAATTCAATCTCAGATTAACAATGAAACTACAGAACTACCAGCCAATAACTTCACAGGGTTAACCAAAACCTACAGAGACCATAAATGAGGATGGCCACAGAAAAAGAGCAAGGGAAGTGGTAGAGTAAGTGGAAATTCAAGATAAGAAGCTGTCCTGGTTAGAGCTAAATAGAACTGATTTTTTC
>NW_010210208.1:0-1655 GCF_000695765.1 Mesitornis unicolor
CTCTGATTACATCCCGGCCATGCATCGCTCCATCCTGTCTGTGCATCACATCCCAGCCACGCATTGCTCCATCCTGGCCATGCACTGCTCCATCCCAGCTGTACGTTGCTTCATCCCTCTCTTCATCTCTCCATCCCAAAGCTGGAGCATCACCTCACGCTGGGGACAGGAGCTGGCAGTGGGGGTCACGGGTGAGCCGTTCCCACCCTGCGGCAGGGATCCAGGCACGGATGCGGTCTCGGGGCAATGAAGAAACTTTCTCTGTTGCACCAGAGAAAAAGAAGTGACATTGTGACACCCTCTTGCGAAACCAGCCTCAAATCAAGGCCAAAGGGGAACCACAAGCCCTTCTGGGGATAAGAAAAGCCATAACTCATAGCTTATCACCGCCCCATCGCCTCGCCATGTGATGCTCAGATTTCAGCTGCCCCCAGAGCCATGGGCTGCAACCTCTGGAAGGGAAAAAACCCCGGGAAGTGGCTGAAGGACTCACGCAGCACCTGGGATTTTTCATATCCAGCTGCAAAAGGAGTGGAGAAAAAAGGGGGCGACAAGAGCAGCCGAAATGCAGTAGCTGGTGGTGGGATGTGGCCGGGGCCGATGATCGCTGTGGGAGGGTGAAATTCTGTGCAAAAGCTTCGTTGACCGCAGGAGTTGCTACAAGAAACCGTAAATGTGCCAGAAATGGAGCTTTCCTCTTCTCCATCCCCTGTGCACAGGCACAGCCACCTCACCAACATCTTTTTGCAGCTGGATGAGGCTTTCCCAACCCCGGGACAGCACCGATACCCCACTCCCACCCTACTGACAGGATCTGACCCCCTTGGGTACCATTCAGTGCAACGAGCTGGGGCTGGAGGGTGCTTAATCTCCCCGCTGTGACCTCCATCACTTTATTTTTTGCCCTCTTCTAGCGCCACCGCGATGCAGCCGCCCCAAGGACGTGGCCAACGCGCACATCGACGTAGGCAACAACACCCTGCTCAACGCCCGCCTGCGCTACACCTGCAACCCGGGCTACAAGCGGAAAGCCGGGACCTCCAGCCTCATCCAGTGCATCCTCCGTGACGGCTCCACCAAGCCCAACTGGACCGACACCACGCTGCAGTGCATCCGTAAGCCCTCGCTCGGCTCCCGGGACGCGATAGGGACTGGGGATGGGGGACATCTCTGTCACTGGAGGAGGACGCAGGGTGGCGCGGGTGCTGCTGTTGATGGTGTCTCCGTGTTGTGTTTTCTCGAAGGGGACCCGGCTCTACCTCCGCAAGACCCCAGCCCCGAGCTCCCGGCTGAGAGGACGACCCAAAGGAAGGGGTAGACGCGGTTTGGGGCTGCCATGACCGTGGTCATGGCAAAATCACAACCACAGGGGTGTGGAAAGCAAAGTGTTACAATGGCGTGATCGAATTAATTGAATTGCGTGAAATTAGGCCAAGTTGTAGCTGCTGGATGGGCTGTATCGCCCTCACCGTGACCTGCCCAAAGCGGGCACGAGGCTGAGCACCAAAACAACGGCGCTGGCTGGAGCGTGCCTTTTAAGAGCTGACATTAAAAATTTAAATTGAATTTTTACAATTAAAGAGTTGAAATTCTTTTTACGCTTAAAAAAATTGAAATGGTTTTCACATAAAATTTCTTTTTTTAAATTTAAATTT
>NW_010210209.1:0-575 GCF_000695765.1 Mesitornis unicolor
AGGAGGGGCGAAGTATTCAGACATCTTCACTTTTCGATGATTATAAAGTTTTTTTCCTCTAAGAAACAGTGGCAAATCTCAGTAGTCTTCTCCTTTTCCTGCCAAGGATACATTATCTCTCCCTCTGTGTGCAACGCCTTTTCCAGGGCTTAATCAGTAGCCATAAGGGCTCAGTTCAAAGGGGGACACAGTTCAAAGGGGGACACTCACAAAGTAAGTGCCTTGAGCACACAGTTTCCCTTTCTTGGGAAAGATTGAACTAACTTTACACAAGTTCAGGAAGGTAATTTTCTCCACTGGGGAGAGGGGGGGGATAAAAAATATAAAAAGCTATTAAAATATTTTCTTACAGGAAAAACAGGCCTAACAAAAAGTGGGGATAATATCTGGTAGTTCATAGCTGAAACACCAATCTTCTCTTTTTTTCCTAAGGGGACACCTACAAGGGCAGGTAGATCTTTCTTCCCTCCTGGAGGACTTACTTGCAGGTGAAGATAATCAAGTTCTGGGGCAATGTCACCAGTCCTGCAGGGCAACAAAGCCTAGACCAAGGCAATGCTGCTCAGGTGGTGTGA
>NW_010210210.1:0-2976 GCF_000695765.1 Mesitornis unicolor
GAATTTCACAAAGAAATACGGCCGCTAGCACTAGAGGGAGGTATTTCCTCATCTAGCTCAGGTTCAGAGCCTCTGAAAAACAGCAAAATCCAGCAACGAGAAAGGGTATCTGCAATATTAAACTCCGTTAATCAACTGCAATTAATAAGAGTGAGCTGCAACTCGTCGCAATCAGCTCCCATCAGTTGCCAGTGATAAAGATATTACGGAGCAACAGATAATGAACTGATATTTAAACTGAATTACATTATTTAATGTATAGAAAGCTTCCCAGTGGCTTACAGAGCAGATTGTTTGTGTGTTTATCCCCACGAGCTGAAGAAATTCAGAGCAAAACCAGGGGAGCAGGAGAGGATGGCAAACACCAGCATTTATTGACCGAAGGGGCTTATACTGTCCTCCTGAGAGGATGATGTAAACACCCAAGAGTTTTGCCCGAAAAAGATGTTTCTGAATGTAAAAGTTACAGGGATCTGCCGACAGCACTAATTACAGCAAAGCAATGGGTGGTGGCGGCTTGTGCATCCCCTGCCAACGCTCGGTGCCTGCGCGTTGCTGACGTCGTTTAATTTCGGTCCTCGCAATCTGGAAGGCGCTCTTTCTAAAAATCCGTAGCATTAGGTGGGGAAAAATAGAAAATAAATTTTTTAAAAAAAGAAAATAATTCCAGCAGCTCGTTCCTGTGCCCACCCGAGTCTGCGGCACCGCTTGGTATTTCAGAAAACTTCCATAAACTTGGAAAAGCGGAGGAAAAATGGAAATATGGACTAATTGCAGTGATTTGTACTCAACCAGCAGTGGGTGATGAGGTCCCTGTCTGGCATGGGGGTGCGCTGGGACCCCGCATCCCTGCGGTGGGGACCGGGTCCCTCGTCCTTCCCACCCGTGGCCTTGTCCCTTGCGTGGGCCGGTTGCTAGATGGAGCTGCAGCACCAGGAATGGGCCCGGGCACGGCCTGCCCCCTCCATCCCTCCCAAAGCTGTCCTTCAGGGGGGTTTTATGAAAATAGATGAAGGCAATGAAGAAATATCATTATAGGGTAAAAGCACTGGATGCTATGAAAAGTTAAATAACGCTTTTTCTTCGATGCCTGTGTGCTGCTTGACAACAGACGATCCCTGTCCTGTGCAATGCGCAGTCAGATGTCACCAGCCTCAAACCCTCTGGATCTACACGGCCTCACAGTGGGAAGTAGGGAACAATGCTGAGGATGAAACTGGGAGATATTGGGGGCACAGTTGGCCATAAACCCACAAATGTGGCCACTGAAGCACCTTGAGAAGTGGTTAAACCAGACATGAGAAAGTGAAGGGGAAAAAACCAGCCAGCGCCTGACAAAAGCCCATGGAGCTGGTCCATGAAGTGTCCTACTGACCACTGAGCACTGGGGGAAGAAGGAGGGATGGGACAGAGAGACCATGGAGGTTTTGGTGAAGGAACCAGGAGAGCAGGAAGCAAAGGAAGATGGAAAGCTATGCTCAAGGTGATGAGGAGATGGCTCTATGGACTGACAAGCACCCTGGGATGAATCACAGAGTCATTAAGGTCAGAAAAGCCCTCTAAGATCACCCAGTCCAACGTCAACTCAACCCCACGGTTGTGTTCTCACGTACCACATCCACCCACTCCAGCACCCGTTCCCACAGCAATGCCTACCAGCACACACCCCAGATTCAATGTATGTTGTGGATGTGAACCCAGCGTTGGCAATTACTTGGCTTGTAAATGAAGTAATTAAAGATGGGGCTCTGGGAGTGCTGTGCACACACAAGTCCCCAGGGCCAAGGGCTGTGTGTGGCCTGCGACAACGGCACGGTGGCACCTCGCTAACCCATGACACCAGACAGGGACACCGATCGCTTGATCTCCAATGCAAACAGCATGCAAGGGGGGAGAACGGCAGGAAGACTCTAAAAATATGCATACATCAGTAAATTAATAATGACTGCGGTGGGGTGAGAACTGACAAAGAAGAAATGCAAGTGCTGCTCATTGATCATAAATATTAATTCATTAATAGAAAGGTTTAGATCAAACATACTACACGGTGCTATGTCTAACCACTTCTCCTTTTCTGCCACGTTGCTACAGGCGCTCAGCCCATCTCAGACACAGCCAAAACTGTGGCGTGATGATCAAAATCAGGTATGGTAAAGAACATCTGAGCAGGTATCTTCACCATGGACCATGGTTATTTCTACTGGTCTGGTTGTCACAACCCTAGCACTGCGTTTAACTTGTCTTTGCTTCACCTATTCAGGTTCATCTACACACACACACACACCCCCAAATTTAATCAGAATTATTTTTCTTGCAAATAAATGGATATTTTTTAGGAAATTGCATCCCAGATCCACCCCACTGATGGTTGCTTTGAAGGACGACAACCGGTTTGTGCTCCATGCAATGGGTGAACAAACCCACGGCAAGACCTCTTGGCCTTCGCCAACCTCCTCCAAGTTGACTAATGGTAGGAACGAGGAAAAAAAATAATAAAAGTATCACAGAACAGGTTCTGGTTTGCAAAATAGCTGCAGAACAGAACCAAGTCCCTGCCTCTGGGGGGACTGATGCTCACAGCAACAATTCCAGCTGTAGCTGAAGTGCTCCGTGATAGGCAATGGTACAGATCAGCCTTTCTCTCGCTGGTTCTGTAATAAAGTTGTTACAGCTACATTAATTAATCTAAGGGCACTTCCAAGCATCGTTTTATCCATCCACCTCTCCGAGGAAGCAGTACCTCTGGAGTTCTTAATAAAATAATAAATAATAGCAATATAAACTCTTGCTTCTACCTCCTCCAAGAGACCGAAAAGAAGTCACTGTGGCCTCCACAAATGCAGCTCTGGCTGTGTCCTTGCTCTGACTTCAGGATGGATGAACAGAGCCTATGATTTATCCCTTTATTCCCAGAATATTCTTTTAAATAACACAGCCACGCACTCAGCCGGTGCCGTGCTGCGGAAGAGCGCACCA
>NW_010210210.1:3007-5197 GCF_000695765.1 Mesitornis unicolor
GTTTTGATGCATTTGCATCGCTTCTGTAAAGATGATTTGTGTGATATTGGCTCGTCGGCAGCGCACGAGTGGCAGGAATTTGGATGGAGCTGATGAACTATCAGTGTTTACAGGGCTAATCAGGATTTTAAATTATTATTCTTTTTTTTTAAATTGAACATTTTTCCAACAGAAAAATGTCACCTGGATGAAATCAAAACATCTTGTAGGGATCTGCTGGTTTTGCTGCCCGTTTCTGACAAAACCCAGGTGGATTTCCCAGGAAAACTCCCCAAACTGTCCTGTTCTGCCCCAGCATCTGCTGTACATCCACATTTCCCGGGTCTCAAAACACCCAACCCCATTGCGCTGGGCAGCAACAGGCCTTGCAAGAAGGCCCTGGAGCCAAAAAACCTCAAATAACTTTGTTTTTCCCACGTGAAAAAGCATTTGGATGTAAAAGCCTTCCTGAGACGGACATGCTTCAGCCTTGCCAGAATGATGGCTTCAGACCCTACAGATTTAGGCAAAAACAAACCAGAAATAGCCCCACAGTGCAAAAGAAAACCCAAACCCCGATGCTATTTGTTCAGCTTTTCAAGACGTGTCAACACTGTAACTTCTTTCAAAAAAATAAAACTTAAAAATGAACAAAAATATGGGTTTTCAACCCAGGCTGTGCACTGGCAGCTCATCCCAGTGACAGCCCTGGTCCCAAATCCCGTGCAACTGAGGGCGCCTTATTGCTGGCCACGGGTACATCTGTGTTAGATGGTTTAACGGCTTTGATTATAGATATATAAAATCATTTATAAAACAGCAATGGGAAAAGGCACTGGGCTGTGGCATCACTTCAACGGCAGGCAAATCCCAGCATTCGAAATAAGTAACCAGTGGCTGCCTGCGTTTGCCCAAATTGTCCAGAATTTGGGATGAAGATGCTGTCATAAATATCTTTAATAAAGATACTCTTTAAAATTCTTCTGAACAATACACACAATGCACTGGGACTCGTTTTGGGGCCAGGATGAGGTGACCCCCCAAGGGGTGCAAAGGGCTGCGTGTTCCTGGTTCTCCCAGGGGAGGTCATTCAGGAGCTGCTTTCTGTGCAGCCTGGATATTTTATCAGAAAATTGTTACTACTGAGTGGGAGCAAAGAAAAGGAAAAAAAAAAGGATGGAAAATAAGAAAATTTAAGCAGCTTTTTTGTTCAAAAATGAAAAATAAACAAAAAGAAGTTTCACACCACGATGCAGCTCCTTTTCCTTATTCCCACTGGCAATTTCTCCCTTCCAGTTTCAAATAAATCTGACAAACCCCAGTGCCCACACGAGTACCACACACACCGGGAGGAGTCACAGCACCCGCACAAACCGCACTTAAACCATTGTTTCCCCTGCTTTTGAGACCCCGATTTCGAGGGTGCCCGCTGACCCAGAAAAGCAGAAAATTTCAATATGAACTGTTAATGTATGCTTCCTCACAGCAGGACCCTCATCCCAAAAAGCAGCTATTTCCAAAGTTTTTAGTGGTTTTATTTTATTTTTTCCCAGCTAAGAGGGGCACAGCCAGGGCCGCTATGGGGATGCTGCTGGTTTTTGGGGAGCCAGGGGGGGTTTAGGGGGGTCTTCTGGCCAGGGGTCCCTGGGGTCCAGCAGCGCTAGATGGCATCGTTAGACCGGTGCGGCGCCCAGACCCAAATTAGTAGACAATTATCCCTCTTCCACTCCTTCTTCCCTGTGATGAAACCGGTCCCTTATAGCCTGCAGGATAAATTCTATGGGGTGCCTGCCTCAGCCAGGGCTGTTTCTTCGCGGGCTCGCTCTTCCCAGCTTTCACCTCAATCTGTCACACAGATTTGACACTGCCTCGTTCCAACGCTGCTCAGAAATGACATGTATATAATGTGGAATATTGTGCACATTTACAGCCAGGAGTTTTTTTTCTTTTCCTTCTCTCCCCTTAAAACATTGCTTGCTATATTCTGGCAGTCGTTGTTCTGGAAATAAAATATATATATTTTTTTTAAATAAAATAGCAGAGGGTTCTTTTCTTTCTGTGTGTCGGTGACCATCTTAAAGGAAAACTTTTATTTAGATGCTAATGCTATGCAGGATGGAGCACATTTGGTTTTTAGAGGAGGTTGTGATTGTCCGGCGGCTCCACGCTAATTAAAAAGGAGCCACTGCCGTGTAAAGGCACGCGAAGCCG
>NW_010210210.1:5231-5566 GCF_000695765.1 Mesitornis unicolor
AAATCAAATTAACAGGCGTTTCTGTTTAGGAAAAAAAAAAAATAATAAAACTGGGTCTTTTTAAAAGAGCAACAAGAGCAGCTCAGGCTGAGGACCCTTTCCCTTGAGTGGATTAAACATGCAACGGCAGCTTTGTTTTCTGGGGCTGCCCCTACAATCATCCTTTTCCTGCCCTAGAATGATAATAAGCAGGGACTAAGTTCAATTATTTCATTCAAGAAAACAACATGAAAGTCACAATTAAATGCGAACGACTTGACATCGCGGGCGAGCATCGCTCCGATGCTTAAGAGCGGGATTTCAGTGACATCGGCAGCGATGCCTCCTTCCACACC
>NW_010210210.1:5604-5854 GCF_000695765.1 Mesitornis unicolor
CCGGGATGTGAACAGACACTCACAGGTGGCCACGATGCTGGGAAAACCACAAATCCCTCCCAAGCAATCCCAGGATATTTTGGAAGCCCTGACACCCCAGGCAGAGCAGCCACAGCACCCATCTCCTGCCTTTCCTCAGGCTCCTGATTTCTTGGGGTTTGCTTTTTTATTTTTCTTCTTTCCTTTTATTTTTCTCTTTTTTTCCTCCTTCCCCCCCCCCCCCCCTCTTTTTTTCTTCTTTCTTTTTTTT
>NW_010210210.1:5885-12752 GCF_000695765.1 Mesitornis unicolor
TCTTTTTCTCACATCTTTAATGCTGTGCTCAGCAGCATTAACCCCCACATCCCAATCCCTTCTCTGAGCGATGTTCTGCATCCATGCCCTCAGCTGTCGAAACAGGAGCATGACGGGAGCCAATTACAGAGTTAAACCTTCAAAATAAACTTTAAAATGATGATTCTTTTGTTAAGGCTCCTCCTGTGAAGGTGATCATGGGCTGTGCATGTGGACTTGCACCAGCACCGGGCCACCAGGAGTGAATCTGGTCCAGCCTCTGGTGGAATCACCCCGAGCTGCATCAAGGATAAAAAGCAGCAACTCTAAAAGCTAAGATTTATTGGCACTGTTAGAAAGCAAACGGAAGAAAAAGGAGACCGTCACTTCTCTAAAAACTGCAGTTTCTAGAAGGAATAAAAGTCCCGATTCTGGTGGGGTTTTAGCACAGTTTATACCAGCCCCAAGGTGATTTGGGAGATCCCCACGGAGCTCGGCAGGGTTAGGCAGCTCTCAAAGGGAAATGCATTGCTAAACTCCATCTTTTAATCTTTATTTTCAATACTCGGTGCAAGAATCACAGAAAACCACATGGGTTTGAATTGCCAGGCTTCTTTCTTTGTAAATAAACCCGGATCAAAGTGGTTGGCACATTGTGCGTGCCCAGATTTATCCCAGAATAATAAAAATGTCTTTGCTCACCATAACTCACTGCCATTGAGACCCGATTTTATTTACATAAAAACTTAATATGAACTTACACGGTTGTGATTTCTGCAGTTTTAAAACAGGATCTAAAAGGATCAAGGATTATTATTTAAAAATCAAGGATTTAAACCCCCAGTTATGCCATGAGCCCTGGTTTGAACTTTTTTCCTTTTCTATACCACCACTGTCATTCTCGCTGCAGGAAAAAAATAAACCAGCTGCTCGCCTTTAAAATCACCCTGATCTTTTGCTCCCATACCTTGAAATGCCTTAAAAGCTCAAGGAAAAAGGAAATAAAAATCAAAAACCTCTTTGGGAGGGAGAGCGCTTGGGCTGGTGCTTTTGTGCAGCCGAAACTGATCTAAGGCACAGCAACCAAAGGCTCAGGTAAAAATCAAAATAAACCCCAGATGCCAGCAAACAGCACCCAGTGTTGCTGTCTGATGGATTGCTGCTCCAAATAAATCCTCCCCCTGTCTTAGCCAAAATTTGGGGCCTTATTTTTTACAGAAATGGCAGTTGCGGTGGTTATCGGCCTGGGCACAGGCCTCAGGCCTGCCCCATGCACCAGGGCCCTGGGGAAGGTGGAGAGTAAAAAGGGAACAGGACCAGGGTTACAGCCCCGAAACATCTTTAATTTTGGAAATCAAGGAGAGAGGGGAAAGATCCTGCATATTATTTTTATAATAAATGCCACAGATCTACGTTTTCAAGGCTGTGTTGAAAGGAACATCATTTCAGGTTGCTTGATTACTAAGGGTAACACAAGTTTTGTTCAGACACTCCAAAGATGGTTATTTATGGTTATTTTTACTTCTTGCTTTACTTGTCATGGGCTGCAGGGAAATAAAAGCCACATAAGGACTTAGCTGCTGGTGGGAATTATTTTAAGTGTAGAAGCACCCCTCGGGCATCCTGCTTGCTTTTCATTAGAAACTTCATTCTGCTTAAAAGTAATGTTGTGGATTCATCCTTGGCCTTAGAGGAAGGAAGCAGGAGGATAAGGGAGGGCACACAGAAAGCCTCACTTACGAAAATGAGCATTTCAAGTTCTGCATGCAGCCCAAAATAGCCATTTTTGGTGTAAAAAGCTTCAAATAGTTGAAGTCTCCCCAAATCCGGCAGCCCCCAGCTGTGCTCAGGGGAGCCCAGGCTGCGTTCTCCAAGACCCCACAGCCTTCACTGGCCACAAAATCCTTCATTCAGGAGCAGGGATGAGAGTCAGCTTCAAAGGAAAAGCAAAATAAAACCTCTCATCTCCATCAGCCGGTTAATTAACTGATGCCAGTTAATGAGCGGCGCCACCCTGGCATTCACGTGCTCGAGCAGCGTTTTCCCCCAGCACAGGGATAGCTGCACCCACGGAGCTGTGGCAGAGTTTCTACCTACAAATACAATAAGTATGGGCTCGAGTATTTGTGTGTTTACACAGTGCATCGTCCAGCAGCGGGTACAGGTTTCGGGTAAATGTTGATTTTCCGATGGGGCTGCTGCACTGACGGCAACGATCTCCGTACAAGTAAACATCTCTCACCCATCAAAGGCATCTCTGGAGCGCCCACCAATCACCATAGTAACTGAGAACCAATTACCGTAATTAAGATTCACATGGAGTTGTCCCTTATAATCAGAAGCTATTCTAATTTTTAATTTATTTATTTATAGGTGTCTCTGGCACCATTGAACCTGGGTGTGCTTCCCACCCCGGCACCGTGATCTTTTGCATTTAAAGGTCGCAGGGAAAACCCATGGCGAGGAGAAAAAGGGGCACCACCACCACCATCATCATCATAATCTCTGGAGTCAAAGGCACCCCAAGCGCAGGGTCTGATGGTCAAGCACCCACCCCTAGGAGTGCTTACTTTTTAAAAAGAATAATTTATAACTCATAATTATATTTTTAAAAATACTTCGTGCTATCAAGTGTGGCAGCAGCTTTGCAGGGGCTGCAGCAGGGTGACACATGAGGGGCTGTGGCAACATTTTCCCTCATATTTGAAACATGCATATGGTGAGGGGAATGCACGGCCAGTGAGTGCTCTCCCTGCATTTGCTGCTATCATCAGGCATTGGAATGGCATCGGACACTCAAGAATTACAAAATAAAAACTATTAAAAGACTGCCTTATAATAATTATTTGCTATTTTTTCTGCAATTCTTGTTAATGGTATCAGTACACTTATGTTAGATAATTTCACCTCATTTTCTGCCACCAAACACAAATTACATCTGCAGATAAAGCAGAAAAAAAAAATAGTTACTGAATTAATTCTTCACAGTGAATATCTCAATTTAAAAAAAAGCCTTTAAGAATCCTGTATATAAATTAAAAAAAATAATGCCATAAATAAATAAGCAAGCAAGCATAGCAGGTACCTACTGCAAAATCCCCCCCCCCAAAGATCCATTTCCAAGCCCTCCGCATTGAGTGGCACCAGAGACGCTCCCGTTGCGTAGAGTCAAGTGGGGTTACGCGGGGTTACATTGCATCACTAGGCACAAGACAGAACCACATGTAAAATGACATAATGCAAATTTCAACACGATCTGGGTTTCCTCCTACGCACCGAGATGCTTCCCCGAACCCGCGCACCACTGGATGGCAGCTGCAGAGCGGAGCTTCCTTGGGGGAAAAGAGGTTTTTTTATTAAAAATATACACTTCTCCCTTTCCTTTGGTTATATTACTCAGCCTGTTATTTATCCCATTCCTGACACCTAACCTGGATAAAACCATGAGCCAGGCAGGTATAGATCAGCATCTGGATCCAAACATCTGGAAATGCGCATTGCAGGTGGAATATCCGTTTTTGAATACCTACAAATGTGGAGGTACATAGGAGGGTGGGCCTACACACACAAGTTATTACTTAATTATTAGTAAGCCCTTTAAAAAAAAAGACTAAAATGTTTTTATATAATTAATAGATAAACCACCTCCCTGCCAGGCACCATGGACATCACCCCTGAAGATGTGCCCCTACCTTAGGCTACTCAGGCAATATAATTCCCCAAAAAGCAAATGGGAAGTGACCCCAGGCTGAGAAGGAAAGGGCTCGGTGAGGAGCAATTTCGCCGCTCACAGCCCTGCTAATGTGCTCCTATCCCAGCAGCCGAGCTGCTCCAGCCTCTCCTAAGCCAGCGACGGCAAACTGCTGCCAGTAGTGATCATGCAAATGTGTAAATATTTATGAACTCGCAAGTTTTGAATATACAACCTTTATGGCTGTCAGTCTTGGCGGTGATAGATCTTTTTGGCTTGCAGATTCGCTGCCGAGCGTGAGAACTTCGCAATCCCAAGGCTGGTAAATCAGGACGGGTTTTTCACGCCAGCCTCACCACAACAGGGTCAACGTTTCCAGAAAGGGGTAAAAGGGATAAATAAATGCCACGGGAGCCCATGGTCCCCATGGGGACATCCCTGCCCTCCTGCACACCTCTCCCAGGAGGATTTCACCAGCCAAAATGTGCTTCAGGCTCGTTTTTCTCATCAATACCAACACGGCACCGGCTGCGCAGACAGAAGGTCAATGTCCAGCTAATGCACTTCAGTGCCGACTGTGACCCCTGAATGCTAATTTATAGGCATTTATAGAATTTCCAAGCACTGCATAAGACCCGCTCCCATTCAAATTTCAGTCTTTCACCTAAAGAACAGCCGTGCAAAGCAAAAACCCATAATGTCTGTGTTTCCCAGAAAGTTTGAGGTCAAAGTTTACTCTCTCTACAGGTAAAAAGATGATTTATATATTAATTTCAAATAAGCCACTCTTCCCAACTTATTCCAAGTTTGGGGGCCTTATTTCAGAAGTACCAAATTAAAAGGAACAGCCACGGCTTGAGTTCAATGTCTCAGCTGACAATAACTTGCAGCCTGGTGAAGCTCATTAGAGGTCTGCGTTCATCATTTCAAGTTCAACCACAACTCAAGGAAAGATGATAAAGATGGAAATAATCAAATGAAACTCCCATTTATTTACTCCTTAGTAAAAATGTGGAACTTTTCGCTATTTGGTTGTTCTGTTGATTTACTTTAGGCAGTAATAAAAAAACAATATTGCAAGTATGTGATCCAACCTCTTGAAATACCAAGCCTGGACCACCGAAGCAGAGCTCCAGACTGACATCAACACATGGCAACATCCCTGTTCATCATACGGCCTTATACATACAGCTGTTTTGTGCTTTTGAGATGAACCATCACAAGCTTCACTGAATTTAAGGGTTCTGGTTACCTTCAGGCAGTTCATAATATCAGAGATATGAAACAAGCAGCATGTTCCTCCTTTTCAACAAATGAAATACCATGCTTTGATTTAGCCCAGCATGCCAGATATTCCTCTTAAAAACCGGTACATATGTTTATATTGGGGTTTTGCCAGGACTGGGAAATTGTTAAATATCCTTTATGTACCACTTACCTACATTCAAGAGAAGAGTAATGGGGTGCCTGAGATCATTCCTATGCAACCCTTTCATTGCTCATCATCTGGGACCAGGTCTGTGGGAAGAAAAAACCACAAACCTCACCAAAGTTATGGAGCCACCCAGGAGAAACAAAACTCTGACTCTCTGAAGGCTTCAGTGCTACCATCTTTAGTCCATTTTGACTCCCACCAGAGTGGAAAGTCTCAAGACATAACTCCCATTGAAACCCAACACATTTCCAAACTAAGATCAAGGTTCAGAAACAACTGCCATCCCAAATCTGTTTTCTGCTTTTAAACCATCACAGAAATGTGCTATTAAACAGCAACAGCAGAACTCATGTCAAATCTCTTACGTGAAGATATTAGAAAGCTCATATGGTAGAGGTCAGGTCATTCCTGGCCACCCACACCCACCATATGAATGAAACCAGGGCCATACCTCTCATCCAGCACTAGGACAGACACCAGCAGCAACCTTGCTTTGAACACCCAGGATCTTGGGTCTATAACATTTATATGCACCTGGCAGCCCATGGGATAGCAAAGCTGAGATCTGGTTGGTTGCCCTGCATGGATCTATCCCAAACCAGCCATGGGCAGGTGCATGTCATTGCCTTATCAGGTCACTCTGCTGGGAAAATCCAGGGAGGTAAAACAGCAGCTGAAGATCTGAGGACAGCTGATTGCTTTGGGTTAAATTCTTACTAGCTGTGACTATAGATAGAGGAAGTTTGGGTTTATAGGTCCAGCCACAAAGTTAATCTAACACCAAGTCTCCTAAACCCGCATTATAATGTTGTTTTTTTAAAAAAATAAAAACAGGAATAAGAAGGACAGATGCAACACCATTTCTGATTGGGTTTTTTCTTCCTCTAGCTTTAGGATCTCAAATTAATGGCTTCATCAATGTTTGATATGCCATGCAACTAAGATGATAACGCTATCTCTGCAGCCCTCGCTGGGAGAAGGGACTCCATCAGGTAGAGAAAAAAGGTCTCTGAATCTGCACATAAAAAGTGAAATGTAAACCAGACCTGCAGCCAGTTCTCCAGTTGGATTAAGCTGAACTGCCGAAGGCTGTGGAATGGCTCTGGTTTGGGTCAGTGTTTGGCCTTTCTGCCTTTCTCCCCTGATGTCACTGCCAAGGGTGAGTGCTCAGCTTTTGGTGGCCAAGGCACCATCCACATTTGCCTGCGCCCATCCTCAGCAAGAACCTCGCTGCAGACTCCTCCAGCAAGTTCTCATATTAGTAAAACATCATTATTTCATCAAAAGCTACAAAATAACACTTCCTCGTATATGCTGAACTGACATAAATAATTATACCAGGGCAGCTCCTCACTCATGTGCTGTGCCCGGGGATGTGCATTTCCCACATGCTACACGTTCTTCCCTGGATTGTACCACCTACCCTGGACACCTCTACATGAACTATTTCTTCACTTACTCTTTATTTCCAACATACAACTTACAAAGCATGAAATAATGAGATAACACCACTGATGAAAAAACAATTCTTGGAGATTCACTTGAATGTAAACACGAGTCAAGACATCCGCCTAACTCAAGATTTCATTTCTGTCGTGGTTTAGAGCTGGGCTGGCCACTAAATCCTGGCCAGATGCTCTCTATTAACCCCTCTCTCCTCCCCAGAAGGGAAGGGAAAAGAGAAGAAGGGAGAGAGACTTTACGGGTTGGGAAATAAAAGTACAGGAGGAAATTGTCCTGGTTTGAGCTCAACAGAACTGAT